>NW_013668152.1:162664-164355 GCF_000517525.1 Limulus polyphemus
CAGTGTGCCGTCTGTTGTTTTTTATTTAAACTTGAATATTATATTTTAAGTCGTTTTAAAAGTCTTTAAAAGGTGTTAATGCAAGTTGCTCGACAGGTTCTGGCAAGCTTCTCAACATCACAGCTAATCTCACGTTCTATTCGTTAGATTTACAAATATATAAATGATACATTTTTCTTACATTGTAGCAACAATAAAAGAATATGCTAGTATTATTTACGACAAACACACGCTCTAGTCTATGCCTATATTAAAAAGCTGGCGTCCTTGACAGTGATATTTTACTAAAGAATCATCAAAACAAGACATAATGGGACTGGGCGTGGCCTAGAGGTTAACGTGCCCGGGTTGCGAATCCACTGCCGCAAAAATACACTCCGCTCTTTAAAGTCATGGGTGCATTATAAGTGATGGTGAAATCTCCCTGTTCGGTTAAACGAGAGTTGGCGGTGGGTGCTGTGGAATAGCTGCCATCCCTCTAGTATGCAAATTCAAAATTAAAGACAACTACGTGCAGACAGCTGTCGTATACCTTTGCGCGAATATTCTAATCAACAACACTAGACACGAGATGGATCTTGAACGTGATGAGGCGTGCATCCAGGGGGCTGACTTTCAATCTACCGATTTCTAAATGATATATTACAGTTGACAAACGTTTTCTGTACACACCATAACCCTTCCTGAGAGAATAACAAAAACAAGGCCATTTTGCATTGCTTTTAAACTTCATATTAGACATAATTATTCAGCTATATATATATATGGCTTCTCCTGATAAATGTAAATACGTTTTTTCTCACAAATTTTAAAAGATCATGTGTAAGGAGAGGATTCGCATGGGCGTGAACGAGGTTAGTGAGATGCGAGTTTCTAGACTGAAGTACTCTTTACTGTTCTATATCGGTATTTACTCTCGTTATCCGATGATTTTCTAGTTCTCCATGTTCGTATAATCCGTTAGTTGCTGCATATAAATACGTCATTGATTGTTAAGCTTGAATTTACACGGTAAGAGAAAAAAAAAGTGACAGTCAGAGAAACCAAACACAAGAGTCAGAAGAACGAATCTGAATACAATTATGTTCTATTTATGCTTGGAGACGGCTTGCATGGATAATGAAGAAAAATATTAATATAAGTTCATTACCCATTCAAGCCGTCTCCAAGCGTTATTAGTCTCAAAATGGGTTCCTCGTCATCGAATTTGAATCATGTTCTATTTGTATTTCTGGATAAATTCACGTCTATTATCATTATCATTCTTACAAGTAATCAAATTCTATAAATATTTATCAACAACCCTTTGATTTGTAGTTGTTGGAGAAGCCAGGTTACAGAATAATCACCAGTTCTTTGTGCTGCACCTCGCGCAAACTACCGATCAACTTGCCTCTCATCATTAATGTATGCTGTGCTGACAGTTTAATACTGTTTAATGAACATAAGCTGGTGATTGGTCAGCAGGCATGTTGCTTTTAGTACTGGTAGTTGGAATAGTGATTACTAAGTTTAAAGTTTGTTTGTAGTTAAGCGCAAAGCTATACAATGGGATATCTGTGCTCTTCCCACCACGGGTATCGAAACCCGGTTTCTAGCGTTATAAGTCAGCAGACATCCCGGTGTGCCACTGAGGGGGGGGGCTACGTTTAAAGACTCTGTACAAAGAAACATCTTCACCTATCTGGGAA
>NW_013668152.1:165347-173884 GCF_000517525.1 Limulus polyphemus
CCCATTTTACGTGTACACAGACCCCCCCCCCCCCGTTAAAAATAAACCTTGCAACAAACTTTTTGATTGTAGTTTCGTAGAATAAAACTAAAATACAAAAGTTCTGAATATTATAAAATGACAAGAAAACCATCTTGTGTAAGAAACATCAGCCGTTACAATTGTGGTACGTAACTATAGTAACACATTGTCGATGTTACTATACAATGGGACATGTATCTTTACTTACATTCCTATTTCAACGGGGCAGACGCTAGATCAGTAATTATACATTTTAAACATCTGGCGCTTCATAAAAACATATTTGAGTTTGGTCTCAAATTCATTTGTTAGAAAAAATTATACAGCAATGTAAACTTATGTTCATCACAAATTATTTAAATGTGTAACTGAAAATAATGTTCATAAAACTAATATTAAGGCTCAGCGTAATACTCATCAAAATGGAAATATACAGTATGATCAAACAGACGTCCATCAAACTGGTAGTATACAGTATGATTAAAAACACATTAACCTGGTATACCTTATTATCAAACAGACTCCCATCGTATTGGTGTACAATACGATTAAACAATACGTCCATCAACTACTTTAGCATTATATCTTTATGAGATACTGGTATCAAATCTACATGTGGATAACTAAAATCTAATGATGACGAAAACTCATTTTTGTACTAGGAATAAATATATAAAAAAATAATAATGTTTCTGGTTTTATACAAAATATTTCACAACATGAATTTACTATGCCCATTTATTTCGGATTATATGGACGTTTTTAGTTCTTTTCATTTATGTCATTCGAATTAAAACTGAGAAAGTGCTTTTAAGTTAAGGTACGAGTTGAAACATTTAAGAAAAACAAGATTAACAAGGAATTTAACCTCTTATCATTAAACTCAAAGTAAACTATTATTAACTGATAACATCATAATTATTATCCTAATACTTGCTCTAATGGTGTATAAAAAAGTTATAATGAATTATGCATATATATCATAGCGATTATTACACTGAGATCCTAAACAATTTAAAATGATTAAAAACAGAAACGCTGGAATTTCCTGATGGGTAACATTTTACCTAATTACAAGGATCATATCCAACTGTCTTTAAAATATCTTAATTAGCATATCTTTTGTTTCAAAAAAAAATTTTGTAAAAAAAATCAACATAAGTTATAATTTTTACAGTGTACTTAGTATGAAAACATACACTAGTAATCAATACATCGTAAGTCTGTGTTTTGTGTAAACTTACTAATATTTGACAGAACATGACTGAGTGATACTTGAAAATGTGACCATTACTGTTATTTCGTTGTAAGCCTAAAGTGTACATGTTAGCATCTGTTTAACAGCACTAATATTTGCTTGAACAAAACGGAAACAACCTTTTTCATTTAAATAATTATTACGTTTCACTAACATTTTTATAACACTCTCCTGTACTCTCTGGGGCCATAAACGTAAACGCTTTTATGTTTTATGTATCTGAAAATTGTCTTATAGACAAAACCCTGTTTATACAGAACATTAACATTTAACATTAACATTTGAACTTGTTTGTACAAAGCACTAACGTTTGTACAAACATTTGAAATTATTTGCGTGGTATTTTAAGTAGCAGTGCCATCTTTATTAACGTGTCTGTACGAATGTCTTAGGATATTTGATAAACATGTACGATGTCCAAAGTTCAGTGGCTCTTCTATCTTAAAGGTACAATGACATTCAGCACTTGTAAGCAGTATAGTGACACTTGAAACTATTTCTTAGAATCTCACGACGCATCATTAATCTTACGAAACAAAGCAAGTACTTGTTTCAGTTTCAAAACCTATCTTGTTTGATGTTGTTTACAGAGACGAATTCAAAAGTGGAGGATCTTGAAACACCTGTTGATTGGGTTAGGCCCAGTTGTACTTCAGGATATTAACTTCACTACCTGTTGTTGTTTTATCATGTAGCTTGTTTAAAACAATCACGTCTCGTCAAGTTGACGTTTCTTTTACATTAAAAAACATAAGATCGGACTTTACACGTGTAAAATTTTACACGTCTCGGCTCGAGTTGATTATATGTTGTGCTAAGACTAAGTGTTGTAACTTGTAAGAGATTATTCATGGCAAATAATTATGCACGGTCCAACTCCAAGCAATCGCTGTAGACATAGTCAATAGCCTTGGTGTTCTACCATCGTACGATGAAGAAGCGCTCCACCTGGTTTTTTGAATCTATAACGTACTAAAAAAACAAGTATATTATACGTGAACAAGATGAAGGTGATTTTTTTCATTGTTAATAGACAGCTCGCCAATCTTATTTTCCGGATGTCATTGTGCAGTAAACACATTGATTTTCAAATATGAGAGTTTGTACGTCAATGAAATACACTTTCGTGTAAAGATTATGATATTTGTTTTGCATTAATCAATATTTTGTAATAAATAACCACATGAGATCGGAGCTCTGGTGGTGGTTATATTTAACCTGGCTGTGGAGAAAACTTACAAACCAATCGCTGGCGCATAAAGTTTGTAATTAAGCACAAACCTATGCAATGGGCTATCTCTGCTCTGCCCACCACAGGTATCGAAACCCTGTTTATAGCGTTGCAAGTCCGCAGACATGCTGCTGTGCCACTGGGGGGCTGCATAAAATGGAGTTCAAATAAACAGAGTTGCTAAAACACACAGGTGTCCAAAGGTTAAGGTAAAAACTCATTAGTGCTACACGGAAACTTTGTTCCTTAACCTCTCGGACACCAGTGTAAAGCTTTTCACGCGACTTGCTTTATACGTTGTTTCTAGAGGCCCATTTCCTTCGGGGGGAGGAGGGGGGTACTCAGTAAATTCTGATAGAGTACCTTTAATTAATTCATTTCTTCTCTGCCTCATTTACACCATTGTATGCATGTATATACGTTTCACAGAACGATATTTTAACAACTGTTGTGTTCCCTGACAAGACAAAAAGCTAGTGAACAAAAGTCTAAAACTTTCTACGATTTGTCATTTTTCCATATTCTGACCAGCTCAGTTAATCTGTAAGGTAATAAAATAACTTCGCTCTCTGCGTTGCAAAAAATCATTGTTAAAAGATATTTTCAACATTATATGATAAAGATGTTTTCAACACTATATGATTTAAGTTATAACAATAATGTGACCTATCAATGGATATTTTCCTAATAACAAAAATATTCTTACCTCCATAAAATATGTAGTCAGTTAGGATTCAGTGTGGAATATTGTTGATGACGTAAGGACGAACGTATCACACCGTTAGACATTAAACGTAGTAATATTACAATTGAATCCACATCTTTTGTAAAATATCCTAGTTAAAACACCAAACCATAATCTCACACTCTAATAAAAAAATATCTACTACGGAGTATTTAACAGGCCACTCAAATATGAAAGCCTATATTTAAATAAACATAGATTAGATATATGCGTGTTTTTATCAAGCACTTAACCCTAACGTTAACCCATGCTGCAGGACTAACGCTGACACACTCTTGGCTAGCTAGCTACATGACTTGTAAGACTCGGTTAGGTAAGCGGGTGGGCTTGTAGTAGAGGTGTATTCTTCCACTTGAACAAACAGGCCACCCACAACTTCTTACTAGGTTTGGAAACAAGACATCGTACAACTTCACGTAACTTATCTTTTTGATATATCTGCGAAGTGACAACACATTCTTTCAAAAGCTTGTAAATTCACACATCAGAGGGTTGATAATTTTGTATTTTCCCCACATACAACACACACACAGGCTTATAATTTTGTTTTAACAGGGCTGTCTCTATCGGTATCAACAGCGCAATGGGACGAAGGATCTGTTTCTGATTTCGTAACGGTCAGACATAGACGACAGTCATCTATGTTCTAGTTCTAGAGTTGACTTTGATTTAAAAAACGTCGATAAAAACAAACGTAAGTTGACGTACGATGATGTTGAGAAAATAAGGTCAAAACGACCACGAAGAAAAGTTGAGCTTTAATACCGTACCTCTCACAACGTATTCTCAAACTAAGTGTATTAAACTCCGCGCCATTCTACATTTTATGACCTTCCACTGAATCTAGATGCACTGGCAGATATTTATTGATTTTACTGTCCACTCTGCACCCGAAACTTAGGCAACAGCGCCACGCTGCAGCACAATCGCTCTAACTACTCAGACGTCGTATCTCGCTGAATGCGAGCTAAAATGCTGACAATTACAACTTGTGCAGACGCCGCCGGAGGGCGCTCTTCACTGGCTATTCGCCGCGCGTGACTTGACTGACATCAAGTCACGCTCGACGAATTTTGTTGTGAGGTAGAATATTGTTCGGTAACTATGGAAATAATATAAGATGATGTACTCATGCAAAAACTCTTTTTTTGCAGACAACATGTGTGACTACTTGGGCCTGATGAGATGACTTCGTTTCTCCCGAATACGCTCAATCAGCAGGCTTTAATAAACCCAAGAATATATATATATACTCATAGTTATTACCTCGTCATTGTTACACATCAAAGTTATTACACATGTTAATAAAAAAACGTACCTAAAACGTCAGAGTAAAAAAAATTGCTGTTGCACACGAAACATCTTTTCATTTTCATAACACTTCATTTTTAATTGGTTTAAAATGGAGATCTTAAGAAAAATGTGATTTAGAACGTTGCAACTTGCTGAACGTCGCTTATTAGTTATTATAATAGTTAATCACACTTTCTAGCGAATGCATTTTACACTCCACATTATAAGGCCTTTTTTACACTGTATAAAGGTATATTAAAAACGGTGCTTAAGGTACAGCTCTCTACACACCTTTAAAAGTAATAATTGAGAGGTTCTGTTTTTGTTTCGCAGCGCCCCCCAATGGCACAGCGGCATGTCTGCTAGAAACCGGGTTTCGATACCCGTGGTGGGCAGAGCACAGATAGACCTTTGTGTATCTTCGTGCTTAATAACAAACAGCAACAACAACAACAACAGCGTTTCGTAGTACGTCATCAATGAGGTCATACTACTCATTTCACATCATGTACCTACTCAAAGTGTTATGTCTGTATTTCTTTATACGCAGGAGTTAAGCAGGTATAACCCACGTCTTTCGCTTCTCCAGTAAACTAATACTTGAATGTATTATTTGTTGGTTGTTTCAGAATTTCGCGCAAAGCTACATAAGGGCTATCTGCGCATAGCCGACCCTAAGTTTGAAATGGTAGACTAGAGGGAAGGCAGCTAGACAACAGTGCCCAGCGCAACTCTTGGGCTACTATCGATTTGACCGTCACCCTTATAATGTACCCAAGGTCCCAAAGTGTGGAGTGCATTTTTTTGTGGTAACTGGACATAAATGATGACCCGCAGATCCACAGTCCGGAATGCTCACCCTGAATCATGCACGATCCACTGTTTTTTTTATATATACTATTAGATTAAACAGCGCCTGTTTATTAAAAATTCAATAAAATTATCAAAACTCAGCAGATGATATAGTTGTGTTGTTAAAGGCAGGCAGATTAACAAATACTTACACCATTCATTTTCGTGGCAAATATTTAGAAGTGGCCACATTGTCCGCTCTGGTTGGCAAATAATTAAAAGCGGTCGTATAGTTCGTTATGTTGGCAAATGATTACAAGCGGCTATATTGTCCGCTCTGTTGGCAAATAGTTACAAGGGGCCATACTCTCCACTGTTGGCAAATAGTTACAAGCGGCCATATTGTCCGTTCTGTTTGCAAATAGTTACAAGGGGCTATACTGTCCGTTCTGTTTGTAAATAGTTATAAGTGGCCATATTGTCCACTCTGTTGGCATATAGTTATAAGTGGCCATATTGTCCGTTCTGTTGGCAAATAGTTACAAGGGGCTATACTGTCCGTTCTGTTTGTAAATAGTTATAAGTGGCCATATTGTCCACTCTGTTGGCATATAGTTATAAGTGGCTATACTGTCCGCTGTGTTTGGTTGAAATGTATTACAATGATTTTTAATGTGCCTTATTGTAATATGAGTTTTCAACATGGCCTTTATTAACGAAACAAAAACTCGGAAATTCCCATGATGAAAACTAAGTTAAGACAAGGTCTACGACGTCAGTCGAATTTTTTCACACTACATAATGAAAATATTTATCTCTGCGTGTGAACACGAGGAATTTATATTAAAGTAGAATAGGAACTTGAAGTCAGTGATTAACATTGGATCTCCCTAAAAAGAGAAATTGTAGAAAGGTCAGAACACGTGCTGGTGAGATAAGTTTGATTATCCTTCAATGCTACAAAAATGACATTCAGGAATTACAAATAAGTGTATGATATTTTTCTTCACATGTGTACTATATTATATTATACGGTTTTCACTTCTTCCAAATCACCCAAACTTCAGATGTTTGTTTCATAGCTCTTTACTTATAATTAAACTTTAATATATTCTTCTTTAATATAGGCCATTGTGTAGGAATTCGTTTAACAACAAACGCAGTTGTCGGCATCTCTATACAGCGCCATCTGTTGATAACTTTGTTAAGATGCTAAGAATTGCTAGAAAAATAAGACTTTTCTTCATTTATAAATAATTTAGATAAAAGAAACAAAACATTTTCCGAGTTATATTCTGCATATAGAAAATAAAAAGGTAATATTTAAAAGTATTTTGGCACAATAAACAGTTGTAATCATACTTCTATTGGTACTAATATTTTTCCTCTCAGTTATATACACTTATTAAAGGTATTTATGTTCTATTTCGAATCTAAAACTTAATAAAATTCACAAATACTTAAATAGAGACTTCGAAATAACAAGACATTTATTATTTACCACAGAACGCCCATAAGATTATGGTAGAATTGTCATTTCTTTAGTTCTTATTGATTTGCTCAAATGTTTTTTATATTTTATTTTTGTATGCATTAGTAACAAATCATTTTTCCATCTTTGTATTATAGTTAACAATACAGGTTAAAATAATAAATTATTTTAACATTAAACACAAATGCCAAAATATATATATATAACGATACAGGTATTTAGATACAATAGCTTTAGTTGACTACATAGAGTTAAAAATATTTCAAAATAAAATTTGATTGTGAAATATCAAAATATTTTACTTTCATACATATTTTACACCTAAACTAAACTACAATAATCTACCATAAACATAATATTACACCTAAACTAAACTACAACAATCTACCATAAACATAATATTACACCTAAACTAAACTACAATAATCTACCATAAACATAATATTACACCTAAACTAAACTACAACAATCTACCATAAACATAATATTACACCTAAACTAAACTACAATAATCTACCATAAACATAATATTACACCTTGAGTTTATGTTTATGGTAGATTATTGTAGTTTAGTTTACTACAATAATCTACCATAAACATAAACTCAACTACAATAATCTACCATAAACATAATATTAATCTTACATCATAAACACAATATTAATCTTGATATGATAGTTTTCATATATAAGGTTACTAAGTTTTCAAACTTTCTCCCAAGGAAGCGTATATGGTGGTGTCAGACTTTACCAAGAACATGTATCTAAATGTACAAGGTTTACAGTTTGCACTAAACTATTCCATGAACATTTATCTGAGAGCGCAATGTTTCAAGATTGTACTAATACTTTTCCATGATCGTGTATTTGAAGTTGCATTGTTTTCTGGTTGTACTAAGGTATTCCATGAACGTGTGTATCTAAGGGTGCAATGTGTTAAGGCGATACCAAAATTTGCAATAAGGTGTATATAAGTGTAACCAATATTTTCAGGTTGTACCAAATTATTCCAAGAACGCGTATTTAGGTATGCAATGTGTTAAAGCTGTGCCAACTATTGCAGGGTCGTGTATCTAAGGGTGCAAGGTGTTAAAAACTGTGCCAAACTTTGCCAAGAATGTGTAACTAAGAGGGGGAAGAGGTAGAATAAGTTGAATAATCATATATTTACTGTCACATCCAAACTGTTCAGGTAGGATAAGTTGAATAATCATAGATTTACTGTCACATTCAAACTGTTCAGGTAGAATAAGTTGAATAATCATGGATTTACTGTCACATACAAACTGTTCAGGTAGAATAAGTTGAATAATCATGTATGTACTGTCACATCCAAACTGTTCAGGTAAAATAAGTTGAATAATCATAGATTTACTGTCACATCCAAACTGTTCAGGTAGAATAAGTTGAATAATCATAGATTTACTGTCACATTCAAACTTTTCAGGTAAAATAAGTTGAATAATCATGTATTTACTGTCACATCCAAACTGTTCAGGTAGAACTAAGTTGAATAATCATAGATTTACTGTCACATCCAAACTGTTCAGGTAGAATAAGTTGAATAATCATAGATTTACTGTCACATCCAAACTTTTCAGGTAGAATAAGTTGAATAATCATGTATTTACTGTCACATCCAAACTGTTCAGGTAGAATAAGTTGAATAATCATGTATTTACTGTCACATCCAAACTGTTCAGGTA
>NW_013668152.1:174417-178913 GCF_000517525.1 Limulus polyphemus
GACACGACGCGTGTTACGACATAATGCTGAACTACACTATATAGCCTGAGTGCTAGAATCAGACACGACGCGTGTTACGACATAATGCTGAACTACACTATATAGCCTGAGTGCTAGAATCAGACACGACGCGTGTTACGACACAATGCTGAACTACACTATATAGACTGAGTGCTATAATCAGACACGACACGTGCTACGACATAATGTTGAACTACACTATACAGCCTGAGTGCTAGAATCAGACACGACGCGTGTTACGACATAATGCTGAACTACACTATATAGCCTGAGTGCTAGAATCAGACACGACACGTGTACGACATAATGTTGAACTACACTATACAGCCTGAGTGCTAGAATCAGACACGACGCGTGTTACGACATAATGCTGAACTACACTATATAGCCTGAGTGCTAGAATCAGACACGACACGTGCTACGACATAATGTTGAACTACACTATACAGCCTGAGTGCTAGAATCAGACACGACGCGTGTTACGACATAATGCTGAACTACACTATACAGCCTGAGTGCTAGAATCAGACATGACACGTGTTACGACATAATGTTGAACTACACTATACAGCCTGAGTGCTAGAATCCGACACGACACGTGTTACGACATAATGCTGAACTACACTATATAGCCTGAGTGCTAGAATAAGACATGACACGTGTTACGACATAATGTTGAACTACACTATACAGCCTGAGTGCTAGAATCAGACAAGACAATTGTTACGACACAAAGCTGAACGACACTATACAGCCTGAATGCTAGAATCAGACACGACGCGTGTTACGACACAATGCTGAACTACACTATTCAGCCTGAGTGCTTGAATCAGACACGACACGTGCTACGACATAATGCTGAACTACACTATACAGCCTGAGTGCTAGAATCAGACACGACGCGTGTTACGACATAATGCTGAACTACACTATATAGACTGAGTGCTATAATCAGACACGACACGTGTTACGACATAATGCTGAACTACACTATACAGCCTGAGTGCTAGAATCAGACACGACACGTGTTACGACATAATGCTGAACTACACTATACAGCCTGAGTGCTATAGTCAGACAGTGTCTGATTCTAGCACTCAGGCTGTATAGTGTAGTTCAGCATTATGTCGTAACACGTGTCGACCAAATCTGTAGTGCACGAATTTATGCAACGCGGTGCTACATTTTCAGCCTGAGCATAGAGAGAGAAAATGGACTTAGATTACTTATTTGCAAATGTTGTACAAATGTACTGCGAAGGAACAATAAGCTAATGTATAAGTTTGATCCGGTGACGTCAGTGGTACGTTTTCTATATTTTTGCCATCCATTTGTCTTTATTATGTCGTATCTGATTCTAGCACTCAGGCTATATAGTGTAGTTCAGCAATATGTCGTAACACGTGTCGTGTCTGACTATAGCACTCAGGCTGTATAGTGTAGTTCAGCAATATGTCGTAACACGTGTCGTGTCTGATTCTAGCACTCAGGCTGTATAGTGTAGTTCAGCATTATGTCGTAACACGTGCCTCATAGCCAACTGGATCGTCTAGATACATATACTCACGTACCAGTGGAAGACGAGGGATTGAAGAGTCTCGCAAGAAAGAGTGACACTGCTCCAAAGAGGCGAAATATCTTTGCAATCCTTCCATGTGAAACACTGTACCCGCCGCTATTTAATAGTACAATAACACATGTACGTTTCTAACTTCATTCAGCAAACTGCTGGTTTAAACACTCCTTGGCTGTTGAGACACTTCTGATCGTGAGATGTAATATACATTATCGTTTTGTTGTTTTTATGGAGATACTGAAAGCAAACAAAAACAGATGCTCTGATGCAGTATTCATCTTCATATTTATCTTCGTATTTCTTCGAATCATTTGTGCCGCAAAGTTAAAACGTTTTCATTTTCAGGAAAACACAATTTTCTTGCTGTTTATCTGAAAGTTGGTTTCGTGCATCCTGCAGATGATCTTAAACTATAGCGTCGTCCATCAATCATCATGCTCCAACACGGATCATAAAGAGACCAGGGAAAACAAAAGTAGCATCGGAGCTCAGGAGTTCGGGAATGACTGTGTGGATCCTGCATCCAATAGACCGAGTTTATAAACTTTCCATATGATGACTGTATGGATCCTACACCCAACAAACTAAGTTGATAAACTTAGCATATTATGACTGTATGGATCCTACACCAATAAACCGAGTTTATAAACTTTCCATATGATGACTGTATGGATCCTACATCCAACAAACCAAGTTGATAAACTTAGCATATTATGACTGTATGGATCCTACACCCAATAAACCGAGTTGATAAACTTAGCATGTTATTACTATATGAATCTTGCACCCAATAAACCGAGTTTATAAACTTAGCATATTATAACTGCATGGATCCTACACCCAGTAAAGTGAGTTGGTAAACTTAGCATATTATGACTCTATGGATCCTGCACCACATATACCGAGTTTATAAACTTAGCATACCATGACTGTATGGATCCTACACCCAATAAACCGAGTTGATAAACTTAGCATGCTACTAAGTCATGTAAACGAAAACAGAACTTGTTTGTTGACAGTTCCGTTCGCAACCGTCGACGTGGTAGTCACAAGCGGCTCGTGTAGAGTGCACGTGATGGATGCCCACAAATAAAAGTCGTAGAAATGAAACGTATGGAGGAGCGTGCGCATTTTGAAACCGTCACTTTGGTCTCTCGTATAAATTACGTCCGTGTAATCCGCATATTCTATTTCTGAGACTGACGAGCTGGAAATCTTAACGTTTCGATTTTAACAGTTCCGCCTAGTCCGTGTCTCACGAACCGGGCGATGGAGGCGCAGGATCTGAGTAGCTTCGAGACTTTCTACACCGCTCGTGCTTCGTCAGAAAGTCGGGATGCTATGGGTTGTACGAACACGTGCGATTCGTCAGTAAGTGGGATAGTCCTGGCAAGTTTCCAAAACAGCACGCGAATGTTTCCACGAAGGAATTATTAGTTCTGTGACAAGACAAACTTAAACTATCATCCTTTATTACTGTATGGATCCTACATCCAGTAAACTGAGCTGGTAAACTTAGCATATTATACCTCTTCTATACCTGGTGAATGATAACTTATCCTTACCTCTACTACACCTGGAGAAGGGTAACTTATCCTTACCTTTTCTTTACCTGACGAAGAGGCTCAAGATAAGTATTCAAAGGGGTCAGCAGTTTTGGTTAGGGTTGAACGTCACTTACAAAATATCATAGAATCAGCGCAGGAAAGTCATATACGACTGTGCCTTTTTAACTTGTTGGAATCTCAATCTTTGGAATTTACTCTATTGATCCTGCGACCAGTAAGTTGAGTTGATAAACCTAGCCAGTTATTAATGTATGGATAGTAAACCCAATAAACTGAGTTGATAAACATAGTACGGGATAAGTTATCATTCTTCAGGTATAGAAGAGGTAGGGATAAGTTACCCTTCTCCAGGTATAGAAGAGGTAAGGATAAGTTACCTTTCTCTGTGTATAGAAGAGGTAAGGATAAGTTACCCTTCTCCAGGTATAGAAGAGGTAAGCATAGTTTACCCTTCGCCAGGTCTAGAAGAGGTAATGATATGTAATTCTTCACCATTTACAGAAGTGGTTAAGGTATAATATTTTACTGTACTGTAATATTTACATTGACGTAAACTATTAACTAGTTCTCTATTTTCTTATGTACACAAAACTAGAACTTCAAAATCATATCGATGAACGACGCCATCCGAAACACATATAAAATGAATGACCTGGTGATTAGGACGTTCGACTTGCAATATATAGGTCGTGGGTTCGAATTTCATCATCGATCTTGCTCGCCCTTTGTTTGTTTGTTTGTTTGTTTTTAATTATTCACAAATCTACACAAGGGCTATCTGTGCTCTGCCCACCACGGGTATCGAAACCCGGTTTCTAGCGTTGTAAGTCCGCAGACATACCGCTGTGCCACTGGGGGGCTGCTCGCCCTTTCAGCCGTGAGGGCGTTATAATGTGACGGTCAATCCCACTATTTGAGAGTAGTAGCTCAAGAGTTGGCGGTAGGTAGTATTGACTAAGTGCCTTACCTCTAGTCTATCACTTCTAAATTATGGACGGCTAGCGCAGATAGCCCTCGAGTAGCTTTGTGTGAAATTCAACAAACAAACAAAATACACATGTTTAATTGTACTTCAATTGTTCTTTCTGAGCTTAATTATGCTAACGTTATACTTGAACTCAGAACAAAGTAAACATATTCATAAAATATCCACAGTTCTTTCAGTGATGAAGGAACAATTTGTACACGAACATTTAAATTGTGCTAGCTTTTATTATATATGTGCATGCGTGTGTGTACTTCTGTTAATTGTATGATGACTGATTTGTATTAATGTCATGAAAATAATTAGAATGATTAATTAACATGAATAAAGTTTGTATCATATATCA
>NW_013668153.1:0-9211 GCF_000517525.1 Limulus polyphemus
GATGTTTTCTGAGAAAATGGTACAGAAGAGTTTATGATTTACAATATTTTGTTCTTTGTAAACATTATATAAATATGTGCCACTCGTAACTATTGGCTGTCTAATGCATATCAAGTAATTAGTAAGCGAACGTACTTTTAGCCTAACGTTTAGGTATGTTAATTACACTACATTTTTGTATAGAAGCAACGCTTAAGTCATAGAACAGTTTGTTTTCAAAACTGCCTGTTTACTCGGCTGTTTGCTTAGATACGCCATGAAGTGTCTTTTCCCCAGTTTTTATTATTATTTTCGAATGGTTTAACAGTTACAACCTGAATAATTACACACACACATATATATAGATTTATATTTATCATAATTTTTCATAAGAAACTAGTTGTAAGCCTAATACATTTTTAAACAACACAGTTTTTGAAAATCTTTAAGAGATTAGAATAAGAAAGTGTGTTTAAAAATGCATTAGGCCTAATATTAATATTTTAGAGCAAATGTTATTGTAAAGATATACATAGAAGTCTTCACCGGTGCATAGAAATAAAACAGTACAGTCCCAGAAGTTTTCAAAGAGAATAAAACAGATGAGTTTAAGATTTTAGTGTTATGGTATATGTAAACATTATAAGGCGATTCGTAATTATTGGCTGTCTAACGCATATTAACTAATTAGCGAGCGAGCGAGCGTTCTCTTAGACTAACGTTTATGTGTTTTTCATAGCCTTAGATTTTTGTATAGAAGCAAGGCTTCAGTCACAGAACAGTTTCTTTTCAAAACTGCCTGCTTACTCCGCTATCTGCTTAGATACGCCATGAAGTGTCTTTTTCCCATTTTGTATTATCATTTTTAAACTGTACAGCAGTCACAGCTTCAATAATTACAAATATATATATATAGATTTACATTTGTCACAAGATATTAGTTGTAGGCCTACTACATTTTTGAAAAATGTATTAGGCCAAATATTACTGTCTTCTATAGAAGTCTTGAACCGTGAATACAAGTAAAACAAAACAGTTCCCGAAATTTTCTGAGAGAATAAAACAGAATAATTCAATATTTGTAGTGTTTTGTTATATAGATATAGGCAATTCGTAATTACGAAATTTCCAATTCATTCAAGTAATTAGCGAGCGAACATACCTTTAGCCTAACGTTCACGTATTTTCATTGCACTAGATTTTTGTATACGAGTAAGGCTTAAGTCATAAAACAGTTTCTTTTCAAAACTACCTGCGTACCGATCTATGTTCTTGGATACTCCATTAAATGTTTTTTTCCCATTTTATATTTTGATTTTCAACTGTACAACAGTTACAGTTTGACTAATTACAGTTATGTATGTAGATTTACATTTGTCAAAAGACATTAGTTTTAGACCTAATACATTTTTGAACAATACAGTTCTGTAAAATCCCTAAGAGATCACATTATGAAGTCGTGTTTGAAAATATATTAGGCCTAATACTAATGTCTTACAACAAATGTTCTGGTAAATATATATATATATATATATAGAAGTCTTCACTTGTGAAAAGAAATGAACAGTAAAGTACCCGATGTTTTCTGAGGGAATAAAACAGAAGAGTTAAAGATTTGTAATGTTTGTTATATGTAAACATTATATAGATATAGGTGAGTCGTAATTATTATTTGTTCAATTCTTATCAAGTAATTAGCGAGTGAACGTAGTTTCAGCATAATGTTTAGGTATTTTTATTACATTATATTTAACTGTACAAGAAGGCTCAAGTCATAGAAAAGTTTCCTTTCAAAATTGCCGGCTTGTACTCAGCTGTGTGCTTAAATACGCCATGAAGAGTTTCTCTACATTTTCGTATTTTTAGTTTCAAACTGAGACTAGATTAAGAAAGTCGTGTTTGATAATATATTATGCTTAATGTTAATGTCTTACCATAAATGTAATTGTAAAGACATGTATAGATGTTTTAACCGTGAATATAAATAAAACAAAAGAGTCTCTGAAATTGCCTGAGAGAATAAAATAGAAGCGTTCAAGATTTGTTCTGTTTTCATATATGTAGATATTATATAGATATAGACATTTCGTAATTATTCACTGTCCCATGGATATCAAGTAACTAGCGAGCCAACTTATCTTTAGCCTAACGTTTAAGTATTTTTATTGCACTAGATTTTTTAATACAATCAATGCTTAAATCATAGAATAATTTCTTTTGAAAACTTACTGATTATCCAGCTGACTGCTTAGATTGTCTATTAAGTGTTATTTCCTTTTTTTGTCAAACGATATAACAGTTAGAACTTGAATATTTACAGATATACATAGAAATTTACATTTCTCATAAGACACTAGTTTTAGTCCTAGTAAATTTTAAAACCATGCAGTTCTTTAAAATCTCTAAGAGATTAGATGAAGAATGTCGTGTTTGAAATGCATTAGGCCCAATACTAATGTCTTACGACAAATGTAATTGTATACATATGTATAAAAGTTTTTACCCGTGAATACAAAAACTACAGTCTCTGAAGTTTTCTGAGAGAATAAAACAGCAGAGCCCAATATTTGTTGTATTTTGTTATATGCATATTTATTCTGAAATGACAGAATACTATTAAGGATAGCTCTGAAATCACTCACATTTGAGAGAATGGGAGTTAACGATTGAAAGCAGGAATGAAAGTCTCTAGAAAAGATGATCCTACATACTCCAACAAGATTGGTAAATGTGACAAGAGTTGATAAAAAAGGGTACATTTCTTTCTAGAAGGAAATGGTTACAGTAAAAAAACATGGTAAGAACTGACCTAGAACATATTTTTTTTTAAACCGTGGAATAATAAAAGTCAAGTCCAAAAATCGAAGCTTTCTAGTTCTAATATCCAACCCAGTATGAGAACCGTCATTGAAAATAACAACATACTCCCAGAAAAAATTTTTTCTATTGCTTGGTCTCAGATATGCCTACAGAATGAAGTATATTCAAATCACTAAATATGAAAATAAAACACACCTTTCAACGTTTGATGTCAAACCAACTTAAAGTATTGCATAGGTTATTAATAGAAAAGATGGAAAGTTTAAAGAAATTAGCACCAACATCCAGCCATAAACATTCTAATGGATCAATTAATGAAATTTTAACAGGATGCAGTTAACATAATTTCAAATTACCGTAAGAATAACCTGCGTGATCAATTAGTAAATGGAGTAACCTGGAAGAGAGTAAGTAAGGTGAGGATTGAACCATGTTTCACAAATGTTAATAATTTGAGGAACACTAATATCTAAATGCCATTTAAGCTCCACCTCATGAGCCTCTAGGCTCTAGGAACCCCACTGCAGAACCGTAAGGAGGAGATCATTAGGAGGAGCGTCATAAGAGCTTAAAACATAACGGACTACCTGATGTTTCCAAAGTTTTATAACGAAGATGCTTCTCAGCTGCTTTTGCAGAATTAGAAGTAACTTGAGAACAACCATCTAATACTTCTGTTATGAATGAAACAAATGTTAATTGAAATAGACTTTAAAATCTGTGCAGAACTATCTACCATCTGTTTGCTTAGCAACAAAGACGCTAGTTGAATGTTGAGAAGCTTCTTTTGATGATGGGGATATGCTTGCTGAGTAACTGAAAAAATGTTTCATAGCTTCAATTCAATCAACATAAGCCAGATGCACATGACCAATTATAACTGCAGTTAGTTATGGTATCCAACCGCCATAATCTCAGTCAAATGAATGCTATATTTACATAGTTTTGCCATATTCCAATATTATTAATTTATTTTTTTAGTGGAAAAAAATGGTAAAAAAATTAAAAGTGTTCCTGGGGCACCTGCAAAAGTGACACAAGGTACCCAGAACGTGTAGTGGAAGGAGATGTTTCTTTTATTTCATTACCAAAACCAAAGACAAACATAAAAAAAATGTTTGCTGTCGGTCAATCGGTAATATGTGATGCACCTTTTAAAAGTTCTTCAAACTACGAACAGTTTGTTTTTGTGTATCTTGGAGTGTTGTTTTAATGCCATATATCTGGCTATTACTGTTCTGCACTTTAAAGAAAAAATAAACGTTGTTAGAAACATATCCATGACGATTTACAGAATTATTCAGTCATTAAAATAAAATATGGACACATACAATGAATTAAGTAGAAGTAAAGTTTCTCTAGAAATATTTCCCTTAGCTCGTAAGCTCTCAACCTCTTTTTTATATTTTTAAACGAACTGGATACTGTTGAAAACATGCAGAGAGCTTCTCCCAGCTTATACACCTGTGAGAACATTTTACCGGATGTAGCCTCATGAGAATTCCAACATCTATGTGATTATTGTCTACCGCAACAACAAGAGACAATGTGATGAAATTGGTAGCAGCGAGAGCTTGTTTTGTTTGTTTGTTGATAATGACAAAGCTTCACAATGAGCTATATGTGCTGTTCCCAACACAGGAATCGCAACCTGGATTTGAGCATTGTAAGCATTCATACTTATCACTGAGTCACTGGAGAGGAGGGGGACAACAGTGAAAGCATTGAAATGATTATTGATAGATGATCTGAAACCCGAAAAACATTCAAATCTGATAAAAACGAGACTATGGATTGCCTTCCAAAGTGATAACTCTACACCAAGTAACCACTATACCCTTCTTATCTTTTCTGCTTAACCCTGTCTATATGATTGGTTGCATCACCTAGTCTATTGAGATATACAAGCAAGTCATTCGTGCTCATTTCCGGAGTGACTTCTCATGAACTCCCCTACATTCCCTGGTAGATCTAAGGAGTTGAACAGTAACTGGTAATGCACCAATTGCTGTCAATTGAAGTAAACTTGAGCAGCAGAATCAGTGGAAACTTCCATCACCAGCCAACCAGCTTTTGAACCTTCCGGATATCTCCAACTGAAATCAATTTACAGAGCAGCTGTCAACACAAGCTGGTTACACTTGTTAAGACTCGTATTAGATGAGTGAAGTATAATAATGATATTGTTATTAACGTTTTCTAATAATAGAGAGAGAGAGAGAGAAATCGTTATAAGCTGGGAAAGAATCGATGGACAATTTTTACATTTTGAAATATGTCTAGAAAACTTAAATTCTCGTAAAGGAATAGCAGTCATTGAAGCTGTTTTTTTACTTGATAGATTTACTGTCAAATGCCATAACACAATCAACTTCAAAGGAATCAAAACGAACATGTTTGTCAAACAAATAACTATAACCGATTTGACAATGAACAAAAACTGGTCAAAAATATCACTGAGAAGGAACAGCTTCCATTCTGGGGTGACTTATAGCCGGGATAAAAAAAGCCTGAAATTCTCAGGAATCCTGGTAGTGAGATAATGTTAAAGAAGAAATTAAGTCTAATGGGAACAAAGCACAACTATGAATTATAGAGATGAGAAATTAGCAATACTTGTAACTTGTAATGAAATAAAATTATAGAAAGATGGAATGTAGGAAATTACAATGCGACTAAGAAAAACAAATCTTGTTCAACACCACCTGTAATCCAATTGAACTCACAATCAAACCTCCATCCACTGTTGGTCTCTTCTAATTCTTCTCGCTTTTCACTGTCTTACCAGACCATGAAATTACACGTCACATAAGTAACTACTTACTATTTATTTTACATTGTTAATTTTGAACTTAGTATCCGCACTTTAGCACTAGGGGAACTTTGTGTTGGTGTTAAAATGACTTTCTTAATATATAATATACACAGAAGCAGCTGAGTTAGTGTATAAGGCAAACAAAAATATATTTGAACCAGTTCACGGAAAGAAATATTGGAATAATAAACCAAAATCATAACTAAAGTTAAAATAGAAATTGCTACATCACAATGCTCTGTTTTCATCCAAAATGGCGCCATAAACATGTTATATTTGATGACGAGGAACCCCAACCCACTTTTATAAGATACTCTACTCTGAAGATTACAAAAGTTTATCGAAACGTTGTACATTTGCTACTTGTAATAAAGTTTCTTTCATTATCCATTCAAGCCGTCTCCAAATAGGTGTCATGTGACTAAAGTCTCATGCTTGATCGCGTCTACAGAGGATTTTCATGAGATGTCACTAACTTCATGTGACTAGTGTTTATCCGTCATATTACCAGTGAAGTGACACGACTACAACAAATACACTGTATACTGCATGAATTGAAAAATAGTAATGCCAGAGACTTGGTAGTATACATAAATGACTTGATATGAGAAAGTTCTGGAAATTTCTGTTATTTATGTAAGGATAAGTGTAACCATTCTCAAAGCTCTATAATTTTCAGGTTTTAATTTTCTTTCTAACCCCCATGAAATATTGAAAATAAAATTTCCTGAACTCTCCCTAAATGTCTGTTCCCAAAATTTTGGGGCACCCCTTTCATGTTCCTGTGGCACTCCTTCCTTATATGAAGATTAGATATTAGTTAGTGTTTTGTAATTAGCACTAGTATGTGTAGCAAGGGCTTAGCTTCTTCAGTTTCTAGCTTTTGGTTCATTTCAAAATGATGTGTATTTTTAGGATAAATACCTATCACTACTAATTGTACTCTCTTGCAATTCATTATTAGAATGTAACGGATCCGGGAATGAATACTCACTGAAAGACCTTCACTGATTTTATCTACAAAAATCAATGGGAATTGTATGCATTATATGCAATTCATTTAGTTATGTTGCAGTTATGGTGCGCTTGTAAATAGAACAAAATAACATATTAAGTGATGCTGGTTACTCACCTAGGATATAAAGAATCTATCCTCTCCTGGGTTTTCCCATTCAAATATTTATATGCGACTAAAAAATACACTTCCAAACTGTGTTCTAGATGAAATAGGATATGCGTGCTTTTACGTTGTACAATAAATGAATTTAATACTGCCTCATGAATGCCGATGTAGCGTCTAAACTTTGTTTAATGTCATACGATCATGAGGGAGAAAGTTCTTTCTAGATCTAAAACACGGCATAGATCAAACTAAAGTCTAGTTAATTAGCATGAGCTGCCCATTTACACTTTGTAATATTTGTATACAAGAAAATGCTTTAATAACTAAGATAATTTCACACTGTATTCTGTGTTTTGATACACATGGTGGGTAGAGCACAGATAGCCCATTGTATAGCTTGGCACTTAACAACAGCCAAGCTAATCATTACTCTGTTCTGGAATGTAACATATGCTAAACTTTGTACTGTATATTAAAATAATTTATTATTCAGATAAACGGAATTTGTCATAAATTAGTCAAAAATGTGTTCCACACATTGGAGGCGTGGATTGGTTATAACAATGACGCGTGAAGTCCCATTCAGTCAGACAGGAGTAGTCCAAGATTTGACAGTGTGAGTTGTTGGCTAGCGGTCATCCTTCTAGACTATCAGTTCAAAATTAGGGGAGGCATGACATGGCCTGGTAGTTAGGGCGCTCGACAAGCAAGCTGCTAGTCGCGGGTTCGAATCCAATCACCGAACATGCTTCCCTTTCAGCTGTGAGGGCGTTATAATGTGACGGCCAAGCTCACTATTTGTTGGTAAAAGTAGCCCAAGAGTCGGCGGTGTGTGGTTTTGACTATCTGCCTTCCCTCTAGAATATTAATTTAAAATTAGTGGAGGCATGGCCATGGTGGTTAGTGCGCTCAACTCTCAATCTGCTAGTTGCGGGTTCGAATCCCATCACTGAACTTGCCTGTCCTTCCAGCCGTGTGAGCGTTATAATGTGCTGATCAATCCCAGTATTCGTTTAGAGTAACTCACGAGTTGATGGTACTGACTAGCTGTTTACCCTCTAGTCTATCACAATAAAATTAGGGATAGTTAGCACAGCTAGTTTTTGTAAACCTTCGGTGAATATCCGTAAAAAACAAACAAACAAGGATCTTTGACATTGCGTATCAAAATTCTCTTACATTGCAATTCATTGTTATACATATTTAACATATTTTGTTTCCATGCTGAATAAATACTTGTAAGGTATGTGATTTGATTTACTTACAATTTATCGATTTGGCCTTTAGAGAATCACAAGATGCGAGGTGAATTTGTTGTATTGCAAGTATATTTCAATTGTATGTTTTTTGTCAAGCGCAATGGGATATTTGTGCTGTGTCCACCACTGGTATCGAAATCCTATTTTTAGCGTTATAAGGCCACAGTCGTACATATGAACCACTGGGGGAGTATGTGTTAAACATCTTTCACTACGCTTATCTTGCTCGCTTGCATACATTTAAGGGGGTTAATCGAAAACAAACAGTGCTTTCACACTATACTCTGTCTGAAAACATACTAATTTTTATTAACAAAACGAATGAAGGATAATGTTTCTAAATTGACGAAAGCGCTTGATTGGATTCGGCAAACAAGAATGATCTTCTCAAGATTTCTGTTCACTAAATCCAATTAAAATACCCAAATGAAAGTAATCATATAAATACTGGTAATAAGGCAAAGAAATTTCTTTGTGAGTTATGATGATGAAAAAAGTATGTGTAATATCTTTTTATATTGTTAACAATAATATGATCTAGCGAAAAAAAAAACAACAACTAGTTTTCTGTTGTTGGTGTGTACTGTATTGAAATGTTGTGCTTACTGAACTTAATACGATTTTATCCTTAGAGGGAACGAGGTATTAATTTATTTTAAAAAAGATACAAAGATGTGGCATAAAAAGACAAAAAGAATATTTATCGTTAAGTTTAAAACGTATCAATAGGTGGCGTTAAAGGACCAGTAGGAAGTTTTTGTCTTGAAATATACTCTAAAAATGTCTCCAAATAATAATTTGTTTGCCCGCAAAATAAAATGCATGCATATTTTATATTAAAAACGGCACTTGTTGCATTTGGTCATCTTAAGCCTGTAAACAGAATAAATGCAGACGATAAATATTATTTAATTTTTAATAAACCAAAATATCGCTTAGAAGTAATTAAAATATAAAAAATATGTTTGAAAAATCTAAAAATAAACAATGATATATTATTATATTTGAATCGTTATACATTTGCATGAACATATAAAATGTCATAAATAATAATTTATAAAGTTAATAGAAAATTGCAAACAAACTTTGCGTCAGACTTGCATGTCAAAGCTGGATGTAATTTTATCAAGTCGTTAATTCTAAAGAGATAACTATAAGCCTTACTGCAGTTTGAAGGTAACTACAGTTGGTGGTGTATTAATTTAAGCGTACTAG
>NW_013668153.1:9232-17506 GCF_000517525.1 Limulus polyphemus
GTTAATTCTAAAGAGATAACTATAAGCCCTTACCTGCATTTGAAGGTAAACTAACAGTTGGTGGTGATTAATTAAGCGACTAGTAGCAGCCCTTAGTGTTTAGTAATTTATGTGTTGCTGGTCTGCAATTAGCATGAGGAAAGTCTGAAATATTTTTTATAATACTTAACTAGACAGTACAAAGAAAATACTGAATGTCAGTAAAACGTTTATTAGTTTATTCAAATATTTACTCTGTAGAAAATTTTGAATAACTTAGTAACTTATTGGGTTTGGCGTCCTCTGTTCGTCAACATATTGGCAACGGATGAAAAGATCCAAAGTTCAATCTACCATATGTTACTTAATACGCTCCATACTTCCAGGAGTCGTTGTGACTATGACAGACAAAGCAGCCGAACAGGCAAGTTGTGCTGCTGATTTGTTGCTCTCGCTCTGGTTATCAGTTCTTAATCAGGAATGAATATGCCTGAACCTTATTGGTCTTTGACCTGGTCGTTTAAATCGTGTGTTATATAAAATGCCATTTAGATTGAAAATACCAAATACCAACATAACTTACTATTAGAGATACTACAGCAGTAATTGTTTCCAATGACGAAATGTATATGTTACTTGATGCCTATTGAGAAAATACATTGTTTAAAATGTATATTTATTCCAAACACACACACACACCATAAAAGTAAGAATGATTCAAAAGTAGAGATAAACTTACTTTGTTTGTGTGTTTGTAATTAAACACAAAGATACACAATGGGCTATCTGTGCTCTGCCCACCACGAGTATCGAAACCCGGATTCTAGTGTTGTAAGTCCGCAGACATACCGCTGTGCACTGGGGGCGCTTATTTTGTTTAACATTTCTACTGTACACTTGTATCGTATGCGAAACATACAAAGTACTTTTTCTCTCTTTACTTTAGAAAGGTGAATATTTCTTGTCACCAAAATGTTAAACATTACCGCATTCACACACGTTTTTTAACACATTTAATATATATATATATATATTCCTCTTGGGTGTTTTTGAACTTTCTCATAGATTGTGCCGTTAGAGACTTCCCCTAATCTGTATGAATATGCTTTTTAGTAACATCGGATGTGTAGAGGTTTAAGAATAATTATATACTCTCTAATTTTATTTATGAAATTATCAAGTAACGTGAGTTAAATATGCTCTCTGGGGAGAGTGGCCAGATTATAAGATGTATGATATATAGTATTTAATTCTCTCTGCCTTATTCTGTTGTTTGCTTCATTTCATCAAGATTCCATTACCAATTGGAAAGTGAAAGTACCACTGGAGGATGAAGTCTTGCAGCTGAAACTTTTTCACACCCAATGGAGGATTGTAAGCTTGTGGAGTAGAAGCAGACTTATCCAAAATGGGATGGATGCTGCTGAAACGTGGAAAGGCTAGAATTTCAAAAGCTGCCTTACAGGTTGCTGTGACAGCTTATCAATATTTAGATAAAGAGGAGGAACTACGTATTTCCTGACATTCAAGGAGATTGCAGAGAAATATTTACACTACCTCTTTTAAAGGTTCAACCAGGCAACTGTCCAGAAAGGATGGTATCAGTATCAAACAATGTCTAATGCTGAGTCTGGATGGCCCAGAACCTGACTTGATTGGGCACTTGGGCAAGCAGTAGCTTAACCCATTCACTGTGGCTGGGACGTATATTTCCTAATGCTCCAATCCCCTCACACTGCAACTGGGACAGATGTTTCCCATTGTCGACACTGTTTACGCTTTCCTCTGCTAGGTCCAGGTTCATCATCTTGACTATCATCACTAGATGAAAAACTAGCATCCTCTTGTCTTATTGCCTCTTCATCATCACGCATTTGAAAATCACTTGACTCATTTTCACTACCTTGTAAGAGTCAAGCGTATCAAGCATATTTACATAGTAATTAGGGTTACTACTTGCCACTCTAGTGATGCGGGCACGGTCGGCACGCAGTTGACATACATTCTGCTTAGGCATCTTTTTGGTTACTGAAGGGCTGAGTGGAAAACATATATCAACATTAGGTGGGATCCCAATAAACACTTCCCAACTCGTTTTGCTCCCATACATAACGCGCGGCAATTTAGGAATGACAGTGGGAAACATTTGTGCCATTCGCAGTGAAAGGGTTAATGGCTGGAACACAGTCATAGCTGAATTTTACAAATTTTTCAATGAGATAGAGAGCGAACTTAGTAATTGAACTGAGTTCTGCGCTCAAGCCAGAAAGACTAACACGACCTAGGTTACTTTTGCAGATAATTTATGTTATTTGCATACATGAAAAGGCTTATTCCATTTTGGCACTTGCACAGCGTGGTGATTTCTTCATTGGTAAGATTATAGAAAATCTCCCAAGCAAAATTATATGATGCGTAATATATATTTCTGTGGTCAAAACAGATTTGAAAGGTATTTCAAACAGGTCACAGGAAGGTAAGAAATCAGGAGTAGTAGCTTTAGTGGTTCCAACTCTGTAAGATCAATTTTTCACTTCTCAATGTGTTTGCCATTTGAAAAATGCTCATTCAAAATAGACCTTCTCTTTTGCAAACACTTCTCAATGAATAATTGCAGTCCTACTGGAGGTCAATGAGTGGTCAGGGCCTCCATAGGTATCCAATAATGTTTGTGCTGCAGCAGCAGATTGTACCCTTACTAGATGGCAACCTGAACAAGATGGCCAGTATCTGCTCTGGTTGTAAATTGGTGAAGCATTTCAAATAGAATTACTGGACACTTTACTCCATAGAAGATGCAAATAAGACATAAATACACCATTGTTGTCAATGTTTTGCCCAGTTACAAAATGACAAAATACCAATTTTATAGGTGTTCTGAAGTTTTGATAGGATTAAACCAGAGAAACTCGGGTCAAGACTGACCACCCATCAGGTGGCTAGCTTATGTCTAAATTAACGGTGGTCAGCCTAACTAAAACAGAGCTGGGTGGGATTTGATATGTACCGCTAAGGTAATTCAAATGCAAGGTTGAATTCCTGGTAAATAAAGTAGCTACCAGAAGCCTGGTTATCATAAGAGTGTATCAGACATTCCGGGTGAAGTCACCATTTAGAAAGTTAATACGAATTTCATTCTAGCTAACAATGACAGACTGTAGATGAGGAGAGAGGCAACTCTTGGTATTCTTGTTTGTTTTTCCAACCACAGAATAAAGGTTGTCGCCTCTTATGTTAGATCTTACAATGGTATCTAAGGGATGGATCCTCTGCAGAAATTGTCAAACAGTTTTGATATGGCAACAGATGAATTGTAATTCTTCCTGTTAGAATACTTTATGGCACAGTGGATGAAAAAAGAAGTGGGTATCTGGAATTAGCTGTGCAGCTAAGGTTCTTTCATTTGAATCTCATATTTGAGATCAAATATATGATTGCCAGAACAGCTGAAACCATTGGTTATTGATTGTACAAGAAATTTGATAAGCCAACTTAGTAAGTTGCTGCTAGAATACACCAATCCTTTTGTGGACCAGGAGACCATTTGGGCTGGATAGCATTATATCATCACCACGATGATTCCTATCAAACAACCACTGTGCCAAATTCTCTGAGATACAGTGGGTGTTGAAAAATAGAAACATGCAACCTTCAAAGATACTTAGTCAACATCATTAGTGTTGCCACGAAGAAGAAGGGTATACCAGGTTCTATGTTGATTTTAGACGGATGGAGACAATGATCTGTTTTGATGCTTTTTCATTGCCATGGACAGACACATAATTGAAAGTATTGGAAGGAGTCTATTGATTCAGCTCATTATATCTCGCTTCTGGATACTGTGAAGTTAAGTTACTCAATGAGACCAGACTTCTGACTAGTTCCTCTACTTGAGACGATTTTCACAAATTGCATATCATGTCATTTGGTCTGGGAAATGTGTCTGCTGCTTTTGAGCAGCTTAGAGATATTACATTAAGAGGGCTGGAATGAGAGACATGTCTTGCTATATGGATGATATTTTGCTGTTTGGTTTTATATTTCAGTCTCCTGCTGTCAACCTGAATATGGTTTTATAGTGAATAAGGAAAACAAACTTGAAATTGATGCCGAGAAAATGTGCACTTATATGTACACAGATGGAATTCTTTGGTCATATTGTGCAGAATGGTAGAAAGTACATTGGTACTTGCGAAGATTAGTATGAAATGAGAGACCACATCATATTACCCATACTCTGTGGTCAATTTCTTCAAGGTTCTGCACTGATTAAAGTGAAATGGGTTTTAGGAGGACTGAATATTATGACCAAGTATTTGAATCCCTAAAGCATGGTTTAGTTTAGGCTTCAATGTTATCATAGCTTGCAGTTGTAGTATTGTATTTGTCAAGCATTATTGTCCCAATTGTGTAGTTGGAAGTTTACAATTAATGTGGAAAATGTGTTACTGAAATGGTTAAAGACACTCACTGCTGAAATACTGTACAAGAATATACATAACTGTTACACTCATAAATCATCTCTATTCGTTGATTTGTTGTTAAGCTCAACTCTACACAATGGGCTAGTTGCACTATGTTCGTCACAAGTATAAAACCCCGAATTGTAGTGTTATAACTCTCGGGTGTAAATGCGCAGTAGAATCTGTCTCTGATATATGATATTAAGACAATTAATGCAGTAATTAGTAATAATTCTTTTGATAATTTCCTAAAATCCAATATTCTATTTATTTTAGTTTTATTTTTTCGAACGCCACCCAGTGCCACAGCGGCATGTCTGCGGACTTACAACGCTAGAAACCGGGTTTCGATACCCGTGGTGGGCAGAGCACAGATAGCCCATTGTGTAGCTTTGTGCTTAATTAGAAACAAACAAACACTTTTTTCGAACAACATATGCTCCTACTATTATATGCCTCCACTATTGTTTGAATAACTGTGAATACATTGAAAAATGTGCGAGTATTTATGTTGTATATTTATATACAGGACGATTATAAAGATAACCCCGCATTTGAAATGTTTTATATTAAAATTATTCCTAGGAAAGCAATTTGTTTTCGTTACAGAACTAGTGAGAGGTATAGGTTTTGTCATGGTACAGGGTGTTTCAAAACCATATTATACTGTAGTTTGTTTGGAATTAAGCACAAAGCTACACAATAGGCTATCTGTGCTCTGCCCACCATGAGTATCGAAACCCGGTTTCTAGCGTTGTAAGTCCGCAGACATACCACTGTGCCACTGGGGGGGGGGGGGCAATTTATTGTAGACCTAAATTGCTTTTTCCGCAAATTAGCGTTGTTTTTACTTCTTTCTCTCTCATTCAGTGAAATGTATAAAATGCGTCAGTGTGCAGGATCGTGCGAATGTTGCTAGGCTGTGTTATTTTGATCAAAAGGCGATTCCAAAAGAAAACAAATCTCCACTTTCTGTAGATGTGGCTTAATGGCTAGCGAACCCGGATTGCGAATCTGAGAGTTCGTGGCTCGCGTACTGTTGCCGCAAAAATGCGATCCGCACTTTTGATGTGTGGGATCACTATAAGAGTAAAGGACAAATCCCACTATTTGGTTAGACAAGAGTAGGTGGTGGTGTGTTTGTTAACAAATTATCTTCTCTTTAGCCTATGTGCTCAAAATTTGGGATGGTTATGCGCAGATAACCTTTGTGTAGTAGCTCTGCGTGGAAATTGTAAAACAAAAATAAAAATAAAAGGTACCAAACATTTATTCCATTAGCTGCTAATGAACATCTTTCTCCTGGAGTGAGCTTGTGACTGAAATGTTCCACAATAACTATATATTTAATTGTTGAGAGCAGTAATATGCATTAGGTTTTTTGTTATAATCTGCAATAATAAGCATTCTTAGTCGAACATCGTTTAAACGAAAGTTAATAAGATAGCGTTAAGGAATAATTAGGCACTACAATATGTTATTTTATTGTATAGTATAGTATTACATTAATAGTATTTAATGACATGATGTAGTACAAAAACATATAGTTTAATATTTGTATCAATAACCAGAAAAATTGTCACTTTCCATAACGAACCTATTTATCTATGTTCAGTTTATCAGCCCCCCCCCCCCCCAGTGGCACAGTGGTATGTCTGCAGACTTACAATGCTAGAATCCGGGTTTCGATACCCGTGGTGGGCAGAGCACAGATAGCCCATTGTGTAGCTTTGTGCTTAATTACAAACAAACAAACAAACAGTTTATCAGTTTTCAGACAGAAACAATTTTGTTGTTGCTATTGGCGTCATATAAATCCTTGCTTTACAGATTTGGACTCCAGCCAACCAAATGTAAGCTTCAAATATTATAGCAAGTTTAGCAATCACATAAAGGTTCAAATAAAAAAACATAACAAAACCAAAATAAGCTAACAGCTTTTGTACTTTTCTTTGAGAACTGTATTAATTTGGCAAATATACGCAGTTTACATTGGTGTTATTATCATTATTATAAATTTTTTGTTTACTTTTCATAATAAAATTTGAGTGCCTAAGGCATTGTTAAGTACAACATGTGAAGGGATACACCAACACAATGCATATTGAAACTGTTGGTTGCTTTGCAATACTATAATTCCCCTGAAATGGAGAAAGGACTTACAGCAGGATTCCAGTTTTCACTTTATTGTTACAAAACCAGAAATTCATTTAACCAATGTGTTTTATAAACTGATTAAAGAATGACAAAACAACAAAAAAAACTTGAAAGTTTTGGTTGGAACAACATAACATGAGACCAAGCCTATGTAGTAAGAGGATAACTTCTTGCTAATTCAAACTGAATGCGTTTAAGTTTATAGACGTGAGTTTAAAATTTCCAATAAAAACATTTAGGTATTCTTCAAAGTATTAATTTTACTAAAGAAAAGCATGCAAGTGATTTCTCCCAATGGCTCAAAGGTAAGATTAGTGGCAGTTTGCAGTTCAATCCTTGTGGGGAGCACAGCTCAGATAGTACATTATACAGCTGTGAGCTAAAAACAAACAAGAACAAGTTAGTTGAAATAAAGCATTTCCTGAACTGTAACATTCTCATAGGAACAAAATTTAAAATTTTTATACCTTGCTACAAGCTATGTTAAACGTCAGCATTCCTTATTGCGGTAATCATAGAAAAGGGGGAACAAACTATTAATGGAAAAGACTAAGCATGGATGTATGTAAGAATGAAAAGTATTTGTATTTGGGTCTTATTCTACTTCTGTATGTGTAAATACTATTCTCTTACTAGGACACTCTTTTAACTTATGGCACGTAGGTGTCTCTTGTCTGGCAACGATCTCAGCTCTACCAGCTGGCTGTTCCTATGGTGGCCTTATTATATAGTTTATAGCTCCACCTAGTAACTGGAACGATATGCTACTTAGAAAAAGAAAGAAGATTTATTTTAATTAGATATTGGGTGGTTACCAGTAGAGCTTTAAACGTATTAGTGTTATTTTATTTCCTTTCCAATGTTGTAATATTTGTTTTCAGACTTTGAGGCTATGGGCATGTTTGGCATGTCAATGAGCTAGATGAAATCATACAAACAGTATGGATGTTTCGTCAGCAACTTTTAGTAGACATATTTTAGGTTAGAATGAGTTTTTGTTCTTGAAATGATTTTATTTCCTGTAGTAAGTAAAATATTCACCCGGTGTAGTTCGCATCACTAAAAACCACATGAAATATATTTTTTTAAGATTGGACTCTAACGCAAATGTAGCTTATAAACGCATACAACTATTTGCAAATTCTCCCCTCGAAAAATCAGACATTTTGAGTGAAAATAATTATGTAGAAATTTGAAATAGAAACATCATATCGAAAATGGAAGATGCTGGAAATATAACATTCTTTATGGCATTATCTTTTATTTGGGAATTTACATTGATCCCATTCAAAAGAGTAAATAGAAATATATAATCTCCGCTGGAGGCTCACTCATACGGAGACAAATGTTTAATTTTACTTCATGGATGAAGTGGGGGCAGAATCCTCCAACTCTGGCTTTCACAAAACCGAAAACAAGTTTGGCAATTGATATTTCGTAGTTGGAAAGGTTCTTGATTGTACAACAGTATTAGATAAATTCCAATAAATATGTGATATTAAAGGGTAATTTGTAATATAGTTTTTATTAATTACCCTGGGCCACAAAAAATATGCTACTGGTGAAACCTCAAATTATTCGGGGTAATTTGATGGTGTTGATTTCAAAAATATAGTCAGAATTTGTCAATCGCCTCTAGATTTTGAGTTATTGTAATATCTCAATATTTTATCAG
>NW_013668153.1:18466-20491 GCF_000517525.1 Limulus polyphemus
GTTTCTGTACAAATGTTAATGCACTAATGGAAGAATTAGGTACTGAACATCATCCTCAAGAATGAAGAATTTTTGTCGACTCATCTAAAGTTAGTCTGACAGGTGTACTTTTGCACAATGGAAATACTAAGCCATGGATTCCTGTTGCTCATGCTATGTACATGAAAGAAACTTATCAAAGTATGCAGATTATACTTAAGGCAATCAAATATGATTACGATAGATGGAACATATGTGGTGATCTAAAAGTTATTGCACCCCTGCTAGGCCTGCAGAGTTGGTATACCAAACATTGTTGCTTTTTGTGTCTCTGTGATAGCCGGAATGATAAAAATCATTCCAAAAAGAAGGACTGGCCAGTGAGAGAAAATTACATACCAGGGAAACAGAATGTTGAGTATCAATCTTTAGTGAATCCTCAAAAAGTGTTTCTGTTCCCACTTCATATTAAACTGGGACTCATGAAAAATGCTGTAAAAAACGAATGAACAAAGATGGTAAATGGTTTCAGATATTTGTTTTACAGGTTTCCAAAATTCAGTAAAGCAAAAATGAAAGGAGGTATCTTTGTTGGACTACAGATTCGGAAAGTGCTGATGGATGATGATTTTGAAACAGTATTCAATCAGAAAGAACTTGCTGCCTAGAAATCAAACTAGTAGCTGTCAACAATTTCTTAGGAAGTCACAGAGATGAAAACTATATCGTGATAATTGATGATATGCTCGAGAATTACAGAAAAATGGGGTCTAAGATATCACTAGATGAACTTATTATACTCCTCATTTAGACTTCTTTCGAAATGATCTAAGTGCAGTGAGCGATGAGCGCTTCCACCAAAATATTTCTACAATGAAACTGCGATATCAAGAACGATAGAATCGTGCGGCAATGGTAGTTTACTGTTGGTTCTTACAGCGACGGCGTGAAACTGCGAACAAACACAAAAGGCACAACAAGTCAAGCAGGTATTTTGTAACAACAATAATACTATGATGAAAGTTTTGAACATAGCCTTAATGTATTTTCAGTATATATTATTATTATATCCATTGCTTTTTTAAACTGGTATTGCTTTTGTGTATTTTTTTGAACACTCTTAAATATGATTTTCAATGATTAAATAAAGTTATTAAAGAAAAGTTATTTTCACGGTAATCAGTAATTTGGAATTGATTTTTAGAATCAGCATCGTCAAATTACTCAGAAACAGCTGCATATTTACTGGTAGCAGAGAAAATTTTATTTTGTTGCCGGTGTTATCATCACTATATTCTATATATTTGTGACCTCAAGGTATTTATTTCCGAATTGTATTAATACGTCTTGCCCTTTTAAGTAATACGAATGAAAAAGAAGGTTCTCGCAATTAAGCCAGTTATGACTCTTAAACTTAAAAGTTAAGACTGCTATTTTTACGATCCCCCAGTGGGTCAGCGATAAGTTTACGGACTGAGATTGGCTAAAAATCTGTGGTTCGATTCCTTCCAGTGGACACAGTAGATAGCCCAATGTGGCTTTGCTCTAAAACAAACAAACATATTAAGCTATTTTATGCCTTTATTATTCCAGAATCTGAAAGATATAAAAGTATGAAATATAAAATATCCAGGCCCGCACGCAGAATGTTTGAAAGGGGGGTTATGATTTGAGAGGTCAGAAGGCAACACATATTGTGCGAAGCACAGTCAGCATTCAAAGCATGCTAATGCTACAAGGATCTGGGGCATGCCCACCAGAAAATTAGTCAAAAAATAGGTACTATGAGATTAAATTTGGAAGCAATTTTACTGAAATATAGCTTAAACAATTGTATGGCTTTTCACATGAAATCCACAAATATCCAATGAAAAGTCAACAAATCATCATTCTGTTGTAATACTGCATGGGGAGCTAAACTTAAATTAGCATAAATATGTATGTTTTATTATAGTATACTACTACATTGTCTACTACTACATGCAGAGTAGTTATTAATTGTTAAAGTATATTACTAATTTAAAGAACTCTGTACAACAATAGTAT
>NW_013668153.1:21491-38269 GCF_000517525.1 Limulus polyphemus
ACATTGTCTACTACTACATGCAGAGTAGTTATTAATTGTTAAAGTATATTACTAATTTAAAGAACTCTGTACAACAATAGTATATTATCAATTTCAATCATTGGCTGTCATGTACGTAATGTATGCACTGTTGAGATAACATGTTAGCATGTTCCATTCTTCTTGGGTGCTTTTCCATAAATAACTTATATACAGTTTCAATGTTGAAAGCAGTATCATAATGATTACGTATTAAAGGTAGTGCACTCAGTCTTTCTTCGATTTGTTTACATCTCAGATAATTATTGAACCGGCGGAGAGCATATACCGAACGTTCACATGAACATGAACTTAGTGGCAGTGTGGCAAAGAGTTTCAGTAACATAAAGATATTTGGTGCACTTTTAAGCAGTCAGCCAGTATCGGGGGCATGTCCAGGAGAGGTAAAAAAGCCATCTATTCTTCCATTGACGAAGTTCTTCAAAAAAAATATATATATATATATATATAAAATTCAGGATTTGGCAAATCTTCCCTGTAAAAATCTATAGCCCGTCTGACATCAGAGATATAAAACACTTGTGTGAGTTTTGATGGCATAAGTTTGCTATAATGAATTCATTTCAGTTCCATCAATACGAAATTGTATTGATCAAGTTAAAGGAATAATTATTTGGATTAAATCCTCACTTAGACGTGGCGAACTATTAAAGGTAATTTATCAAAAGGGCGTCCGGCATGGAGCAGCTTCAACACGTCTACCACTACTCAATGTGTGCATTACACGCTGGGTTGAGAATATTGAAGCTTGAGAAAGGTTCTGTTCATGTCATTCATTTTTACTTCATATGTGTGAGGTTATTGTGTATGGAGATGATAATTTTGAAATATTTAATGACAATTGGGCTGCTGAAGAAAAGAAAATTGCTATGGCTTATCTAAAAATACTGGGATCCTTTGAACTCATTTTTTGCTTAATAGTTTTACAACGTTCTCTTTACTATTTGAAAGAAGCTTCTGTAAATTTGCAAGATCCAAGCCATGACATTGCTTCTGGTGTTTCCCTAATAGAACAATGCTGTAATGAACTGACTTCACAAAAAGTGAACGTAGATGATCATTCCCACCGTATCTTCAGTTATAACAATAATATAACATGCCACGAGTTAGTCAATGACAAACCCAACGTGCAAATGCAGAACATAGTTCCGTGGAGGATTACTTTAAGAAAACAGTAACAATTCCTTATCTTGACCACATTATCAGTAATATTTTCTTCAGGTTTGATGCACATGTAAAGCAAGCAGCATCATTTCAGTTACTCTGTTCTTGCTGCTGAAGTGTCTTCTCACAACGTGGAACACTTATCAACTCCGCTAGATGACAAATGTCAAATTAGGCAAGAATTTATTGGCTTTGCTAAGCTACGAGAATCAGAGCAACAGATATTGTATGTGCAATTACAAAGATATTGACGAGTGTTTGATTATCTATAAATGAATTGTGTGGTCAAGGATATGATGGAGCATTCACCGTGGGTTGTGAAAGGTCTGCTGTCCATAAATAAATTCGAGATATGCAAAGCAAGGCATTGTACACTCTTTGTGCGGGTCACTCATTTAATCTTTATACAGCCCTAAATTGGATGACATTTTAAAGCTTCCATTGAACATCCATCATCTAGTATAATAGATATTATTACCAGTAGTGTCCTTTAATCACATATAACTCAGAATAACTATCAAATTGTTCGTGGCATTTTGTTTTTAGGAAAACAAGGCTTGATATTTCGTGGCGATACCAAAAATCCTGGCAATGTTTTGGGCCTTCTGAAACATGATGCTGAAAATTACGAAATACTGAGAATTCATTTGTATCATCCCAAGGCAAAAAATGCTACATATTTATCCCCCCGCTCACAAAATGACATCATCAATGTCATAGGATATGATGTAATTCGATTAAAAGTTATTGATGAAATAAGAAATGCCGGATTAACCCAGTCACCATCTCAGTCATTCTCTGGTGCCGGCAATGAATGTGAAGCTTGTGAGATTGATACAATTGAAATATGTTCTTGTGGTGATGAAGTTGATGAAATACAAACTGGCTCAGTTTAGCTTCAAACTGCTTCATCATCGCACTGCAATATAGCAATCATGGATTCATCAGAGATTTGTCATGGTATTTCTGTAGTCACTTGGCTATGCATTGACATTGACAATTTATTGATACCAACAAAATCACTTGATTAAAAATGCTAAGCTATAAGTAATCTATTAAATGCTGAAAATTATTCCGATATTTATAAGCATGTATGTAGCGCCATCAAAAGTTTTTCCTACAACCGTTTTTCGTGGGTATAAACGCAATTAAAATAACTTGGTTTGAAAAATACCCATGGGTGTCATTAGCAGTTTCTAAAAACAAAAATATATAGGAATTTTAAAAAGGCGACCAGTATATAGCTTTAAAATAACATTGTAAGTTATATGATACATAAAATCTATAGTAAAGATAGTGGCTGTACTCATCCATGATATATGCATAGCACAACACAAGGTAGCTATTCTAATTGCATGTCAAAGGCTATATTAACTACTAAAGCAGCAAAGCTACGTAGTGCCGTATCTTGGTCGTCATGTGGCAATCCTATTTCTTTGCTGGCAAAGAAAAATTTATATATTGCTGCAATCAGTTTCATGTAGGTGCTTCATTCTGTTCAGTAAGAAGTGTCGAAGGTCTAGCTTATATATTTTTGTTTGTTTGTTTGGAATTAAGCACAAAGCTACACAATGGGCTATCTGTGCTCTGCCCACACGGGTATCGAAACCCAGTTTCTAGTGTTGTAAGTCCGCAGACATACCGCTGTGCCACTGGGAGGCCTTGCTTATATATCATATATTGTGTAGGCTCGCGAGCCAGACTCTTACTCGTGCAACTATTTCAAGGCAAAAAATGCTAATGTTTCATGAGAAGAATGTAGACTTTGTAGAAAACATTTTAAGTACCATAAGCAGTTGCGCTATAACTATATAAGCATAATTTTTTACATCACTAAAATAAAGGGTTCGAACGAATCCCCTCGAACTCCTTTGTGTACGTGCGTGACACCTGTATATTTGTGAGTAACATAAATTCCATTATACTCTTAAAATCTCCACATTTTGATGAACAGCATAAACAATTTTTAAAATTACTTTTTGATGGAAAGTGAAATCAGTATTTATTGTTTTCTTTTTGTAGTGTTGATTGTTCGTTTTGAATTTCGCGCAAAGCTACACGAGGGCTATCTGAGCTAGCCGTCCCTAATTTAGCAGTGTAAGACTAGAGGGAAGGCAGCTAGTCATCACCACCCACCGCCAACTCTTGGGCTACTCTTTTAGCAACGAATAGTCGGATTGACCGTCACATTAAAACGATTGTAGTGTTAAAAAAATATAACCGAGTGGCAAAACTCAATGACTTTTGTAATAAGTTTGTTTATGACTTAAAATGGCAGCAAAGTACCGCAAATGATATAACTGACACAATTCTTGACTGTTTATAGCAAAAAAAATCAATATAATTTGATGTTTAATAAAAATACCAGTTTGAAATAGAATAATTTTATTCAGAATAAATTAAACCTACCATGTTTTTAAACTTCATACGTATATTTTTTATCCTTATTGAAGAATACCCAAATTAAAAAAAGCATATAACCATAAATAAGACTGATACAATTAACTTATTCCAATTAGATATTTACTACCGACCCGTATGTACATCATTTTAATGAAACCTATATATGCTTTTCAAGAATGAACAATTAAAATGCCACCAATACATTATTTATGCTGTTCTAAGTTAAATTAGTTTAATTTATAAAATAATCTTCTTTGCTAATAGGCATCATCTATTGCTTTATTTGTTGCGAAAAATTTAATTTAGCAAAATCCAGTTTCTATCCCTTATATATGCCCAACAGTAGCACAGCGGTATGTCTGCAGACTTACAACTCAAGAAGAGCTAGCAACAAAGTATCAAATTCAAACAAACCCTTACATAGAATATACTTTTTTTTTTTGATTTGCGAGTTATGGGGCGCCATCAGCAGATGATATGCCCCCAGATTCCCTGATCTGATTTAGTTGAACTAGATACCTTCATCACTGCCATTTAGCATGAAGGAGAAATTAGTAGTTACATATGCACAATTTTTTTTATTATACTTTTTTGTTGTTGCTTGTTGTAGTTAATTGTGTTACACTAAAAATCCTACAATGTCATGTTACTGGAAGAATACATATGGAAAAAGTTATAGAACATACTTCAATGAAAACATATATTTATGTTACCATTATTAACTAACTCCTCAACATATGTGCAAATTAAAGAAAACGACGGGGGGGGGGGGTAGGCTAGATTCATGAGGCATTTCTAGTTCAGGTATATATATATATATATTTGTTAAGTAATCCCTGTCGGATAATGAAGTTAAGTAGTCCTTTATGCTATCTACAAATGTTGTAAAGACTAACAGCTTTATAAGTACAAATTAAGTAACGAAGTACAAACACAAATTTACAAAAATACGATGATGATTACCCCGAATAGTTTCGACGTACCACGTGCGTCATTTTCAAAGGTATACTGTGCTTGTCTACAGCGACATCTAGCTAGTGTTGTTTTCTCGGTCTGACTTTTTCATACATATTCCGTTGAAAAATGTTTTCCATAATGGATTCAGTTAAAAGCCCATATCATTGTTTATGAGTTTGTCTACATCCTACAAAATAAAAAAAAAGTTTTATAAACAAGCCAAGGAAATAATGTGGAAAAACAAAATCTATTTGTTTACCTTTTTACCCGGAAATCTCAAATAAAATAGGTACATTATTGAACAACAACCAAATCAAACTAACTTTCAAACTTATTGGACAAACTTTCAAGTAAATTAAATAAAGAGAAAGACCCCATGAATAGTTTCCAGAAACAAGAAATATATTCAATTCAATGTTCATGCAACAAAGTATGCAATAGGTCAAACTAAGCGCTCGTTTAACATGAAGATCATTGCCGCCGTTTGGAAATAGAAAAATCAGCCGTCGCCGCTCATGTATACTAAAATGACCACATAATCAAATTAATAGAAACGAAACTCCTTGCAGAGCCTAAATATTTTCACCAAAGAAATATTAGAGAAGCTATTGAAATACAAATTAATGTAGACAAACTCATAAACAATGATATGGGCTTTCAACCGCTCCATTATGGAAAACATTTTTTAATGGAATATTTATGAAGAAGTCAGACTGAGAAAACAACACTCGCTAGATGTCGCTGTACACACACACGCACACACCCATATACAGTATACCCTTGAAAATGATGTACGTGGTACTTCGAAACTAGTCGGGGTAATCATTTTTATATTTTTTGTCAATTTGTGTTTGTACTTCGTTACTTAGTTTGTGCTTATACAGCTGATGATATTTAAAGCAGTTGTAGATAGCATAAAGTATTACTTAACTGGATTATTTCTAGCCATAAGCTGGCATTCAGCTTTACTGTGTCTATTAGGCCTAGTTATACTGTACTTCGTAACACTAGTATTCATCCAAATGGAGTAACTAGCGAGTATGGAACACATTTTTCCGTTTTCCACTAGGTAAAAGGTTTATGTACTTAGGCACATCACTATAGATGATTGTAACTGACTTGAAATTCCTCAAAGTTTGCAGAGACAATAAAGTGGTTCTAAAATTTTCCATATACACTGCAATATAACTAGACCTATAAATATAATATCCAAAGTTATTAATACTGTAAAAGTGAAAATCTCAAAGGAAATTATCCAAGAAAAAGAAGGTTTGTCTCTTCGAATGAATAAGAACTTTACAAATTACAATTAGAAGTAACGAAACATTTAAATCCTATACACTGGTATTATATAGACATGTTGGCAAAAAGATTCACGAAAAGAATCGTGCATCTCTAATCAAATTGCCCCCCCTCCCCAGTGGTACAGTGGTATGTCTGCAGAATTTTCAACGCTTGAAACCGGGTTTCGATACCCGTGGTGGGTAGAGCACAAATATCGCATTGTGTAGCTTTGTGCTTAACTTCAAACAAACTCCAACCAACAAAAAGAAAATGATTTTATTTGACCCGAAGTTTAAACCGGTTGTTTTATCCAACACCTTTGAAAATCTATCAAGCCACCATTTATCAGAAATCTAACTATATGTATTAGACCTGAGGTTGGATTTTGCAGTCTCTAATAACAAAGTGAACTCTGAAGAAATTGTTTCAGAAATAGAAGCAGGCATTTTTAACATAGATGACATCACTCAATCTAATATTAGATTGGAAACCAATAAAATATTGAACAATAAACGTAAACCAAAAAATAAAGCTCAAAAATCTCTACAAAAAATGGATATCTAGTCGCATCAAAAGCAGATAAAGGTGAAAAAATTGTTATTCTTGACAAAAAGCAATATATGAAAAAAGCACTTAAATTATTGTCTGGTGGTGCATAAACAAAACTAAAAAGTAACCCTGCATAAAGGATCACACAAGAAGTAAAAACTGCTATAAAGAGCATTAAATGCTTATCTAAAGAAGAAAGATAATACCTTCCAACACAATTTCCCCAAGATTTTACTGTTTACCCAAATTGCACTAAGTATGGATACTTTTTTAGACCCATCTTCGCATGCGACAGCAGTCGAACTTACTCCTTAGCCAAAATACTTGACCAAAAGACTGTCATTTCTACAAGTACACTGTAAAGAACTCCGAGGATTTTGTGTCAAAGATCATAAACATCAACCTCAAAGACAAATACATGGTATCATTTGATGTAAAAAACTTGTTCGCGAAAGTTCCATTAACTGGTGCTCTAGATGTTTTATCAAAAAAGCTTGACGAGGAAAGCATACCTCTAGCGAAAAAAAGAAGAAATCATTACCTCGTTAAAATTATGTCTTAAGAACTATTTTCAGTTCAATAATGAACATCGTTAACAGAATCAAGGACTCAACATCTTAACTCCTCTATCACCTCTCATCTGTGACATTTTCATGGACGACTTTCAAAATAAATTATTCAACCAATTACTACTAAAATCATACTTCTACACACGCTGTGTAGATAACACTTTCACTATTATAACCAAAGACAACTGCTGTTTTAGGAAATTTCATGACTTATTGAATTCAATTGACTCTTATAATACAGTTCACTTACGAAGCCGAAAATGATAATTGCCTTTCTATTGTTTTAATCACAAGAAATTCCGATGACACAATTGGAACAGAAGTTTATCGAAATCCAAACAGTGTTAGTCTATTCCTCCACAAAAGATCAAACCATCATACAACTAAAACATTGGTGTTTACAAAACATTTATTTGGCGTATGCTCAATACCTGCTCAAACCAAAAAGGAATCGAACAAGAAATCAACTACCTAAAACATTTTGCTGTATTACCAGGATTTGATATCAACAGGTTGTTTTACAATATCAAAAAGAGTTATAAACAAAGCCAATGAAATAATTTGGAAAAAAAATTATATATTTACCTTATTACCCGGAAATCTAAAATAAAATAGGTACATTATTGAACAACAACCAAATGAAACCAATGCTCGTGCAACAAAGTATACACAGGTAAAACTAAACGGTCGTTGAGCGTAAGAATAGAAGAACATGAAGTTCAGGGTCGCTGTTTGGAAATAGAAAAATCAGCAGTCGCCGCTCATATTTAGCAATATCAAATTCACAGAAACGAAACTCATTGCAGAACCTAAATATTTTCACCAAAGAAATATTAAATAAGCTAATGAAATGCACAGGAATGTAGACAAACTCATAAACAATGATATGGACTTTCAACTAAATTCATTGTAGAAAACATTTTTCACCAGAATATGTATGAAGAAATCAGACCGAGCAAACAATACTCGCTAGATGTCGCTGTACACACGCACAGTATACCTTTGAAAATAACGCACGTGGTACCTCGAAACTAGTCGTGGAAATAATCTTTATATTTTTGTAAATTTGTGTTTCTACTTCGTTTCTGAATTTGTGCTTATAAAGCTATTAATCTTTACAACAATCCTCCTCGCCTTGAGTCATCCCCAACTATCCGGATCCCTTGATTTTTCTATAGCTTGCAACAGTGATGTTCCCAGTTATGTTCTCATCACATCTCTCCAACTTATGGCTGGTCTTCCTCTTTTTTCTATGTTCCTCGACTCTTCCTTCCATGATTTTTTTTACAACCAGGTCCTGCCATTTCTCGCTATGTGCTCAAAATCCAAAGCTTTTTATCACTCTTTAGTCTTATTTAACGCTTTTTTTTTCTGCAAACATCCCTAATCTTGAATTGCGAACCAGAGGCTAGGTAACAAGTCGTCAGCACCCGACGCTTTAAGCAGCCACTCTTCTAATGTACCCACAGCTGAAAGTGCCAATCGAACCTCAGATCTCAAGTATATGTTAACCAATGAGTCACTGTCACGAAGAGAGAAAAAACAAACAAACACGATTTATGCTTATATACATACGCTAATTTAGAAAGCATTTATGTTATATAAATGATTAAATTGGTCATAGAATTAATTGAACTTTCTGAGCGTCACCTTTCCTAACACCTATACCTTTTTCTTTAGACTGGCGGTTTAGATAACATTTCCCTTCATGTAACAGGTTAATTTATATGAATGTGTATATAAATATGTGATATATTACGAATAATCAAGTGTATATATGTACATAATGATTCCCATCCCAAGACATCAAGTACAAATAATAAGACCCTGGTGGCTTAGCGGTAAGTTTGAGGACTTATAAAGCTAAAATCAGATTTCGATACCTGCGGTGAATAGAGCACAGATAACCAACCCATCGTGTATTTTTGCACTTAGCAACAAATAAACAATCAAACTAAGTGATAAATAAAAGTTTAACAAAGAGCATTTACATCTAAAAAAAAAAAAACATGAAGATTAATAAGTTTTGGTGGTTGATTCATTATTTCTCAAGAGCAATTTTGCAACCAGTAACATTCTTTTTTTTTTCTGACCCATCCAAAAATGATGACAAACAAATTCTTTTTGCGAAATACAGCTTAATAATTCTTAATTAAGTGTCTTCCTGAAACAAATATGTATTTGATGTTTTGACTGTAAGTTCTTAATTGATTTTATCCTTCATTGCTATACCCAAAATCTTATGTTTGTGAAAGAGGCAATTGTCTTCGGAAATTATTGCCTTATATTCGTAAAATAGGATAATACTTCATTATTACAGACAATGAACAAATACAGATTTTTCTATTGAATTTGGTCAGTCTCGTATGAGTTTAAGATTATACCATTGAAGATGCTACAGTCAAATAGTTTTTGTACATCACTTACTGTTAAGTCAGTTTAAAAGACATCTTACTGTATAGCATTTCATATATTGTATCAGAACAAAAGTATTATTATTTTCATATTTGTATGACATGAAATTTCAAGTATTGTCAATAAATAGGATTAGAATTTCTTTTAAAAAATTAGGTATATGCAAAATATACACGATTTTTTCGGCAAAATATCATTCCCATAAAAAACGTAGAGTTCAATAAGAATTATTTAATTATTATAACATGTTACTTTTCAACCTTAGTGAGAAAAAAGTGTTCAATGAAAAGAAATATCTGACCTATTATAAAATGATTTCTTGTTAACACAATATAACGATTAATATGTTAGGATAAAAGTGATATATTTGAGGGTAGCTTCGTCTCTGTAAAATATACTAATCCTCCTTTATAATTCCTGTTTTAGAAGGAAACGTAAGAACTGCATATCATATATGTATTGGACTTTTGGAAATATTTAAAACTAGATACATCATTTTTTTCCATCTTGATGTTTCTCGCGTGATTATAATGATTCTTACTTTAAACAGAATAATACAAGAACAAGACTGTTTTCGATAAGAATAAAACAGGCAAGTTGTCTCATATGTTTTGATTATAATAAAACTTTCAGTGCACTATTCGTAAAGTGTCCTTCTTTTAATTTTTTAAATTTTATTGTGTTCAAAACTATGTAGTTGTTGGTGCAAATAACAAAATCACGTTAAAAATATCAAGATTTTCTATGTTCGTGAAATATTTTGGTTTTCTTTATACGTTTTGCAAATTGTCTGAAAAAAAGCATTGAATAATGTTTTTAAGAAGAAAACTACATAACATTTGTTAGTTTCTGTCTGTGCAAAGCTACTCTGTAAATGATTACAGTTCTTAAAGATAATTCACCACTTTCTCAATTTTTGCAGGGCTTTTCGGCGTAGTAGTTTAACAATCTTCATTTTTATTAATATTTGTCCATTTTCTTTGTCACTCTAGATGAGATATTAATAATACTCAGTACCTTCAAACTAGCTAACAAACATATATCAATAAGAACCTAGTCCTTTAGGTTATATTTTGATTTTATACGTAGACAAATGATTAGTCTATAGAAGTGAAAAATATATCTCGCAATAAAAATGAATGTTTATCAGTGTGGAAAATAACTGGCTTAGATACAGCCTAAACATTTTTACTTTAAAAGTTGTGTTGAACAGGTGTATAAAGACCGAATGTGAAATAGGAAGGAAAATATTTGGTCTTAAGTGCAACATAAACATTTTTGTTTGTAAAGTTGTGTTGAACAAGTATGCATGTAAAATAATAATGTTTCTATACAAGCAAAAGCTTTTATTCAAAATTCCATTTCAACGATACAATGAATTTTATCCACAACAGAATATCACAGGGCATTCCACGTTTGTTGTTTCAAGTATGGATTTCAAAATTAGCACTTCTATTACAATACTAGAATCTACTGCAATTAAATTTAGCATGTATTGTTCCTTAGTTGTTTTTGTTTCCCAGATCTTCTATGTAAAGCAACAATAAATTATTAAAGAGAAGTTGATTGTTATTTTTATGATGACCGTACCTATATATATATAAGGTTCAAATTTAAAATATTTCTAAGTCAGACAAACAGTTAATATTATCAACAACACACTCAACTTACATTGTACTTTAGTTAGATGATTCATATAATTTGTGAGATACAACATACTTCAAATACCTCCGACTCACTTTTCATACCATTTTCTTTCTTACAGATTTGGTAGCCTGCATTTATATGGTATGACTAGCTTTAATGAGCTTCACGAAAATATCTATCATTCTCTTACGTAGGTCCCATTGAGGCAACGCATTTCCAAATATTTAATGGCAGCTTTCATCATGGGAGTGTTTTTACAGACAAGGTTTGCTTTTTTTAATATTAAGAAGACAATACTTCGACTTAATGAAGGCTTTATCGCATACATCTGAAAAATCACATGTCACGTTTTTAAATGATCAAGTCTGACCATGTATAGAACATACGTGAATGTTAATCAAACGTACCGCACTATCAAGGCTTCATTCAGTTTTTTATTTTATTTTATGATAAAGCATAGAATACAGCGTGGCGGGAAAGTGAAATTATTATTGGCTTTGTACGTATACAGACCAGAAACAATAAAAAAATAAACATGGTCATAAGAGTAAAATTCAAATAAAGATTGTTCAACTGATGTTGTGAACAATACGCGTCACAAAAAAAAACAAAACACGTTTGTTTTCGTAAACGATATCTTTATCTATTTGTTTGTAATGGCAAAATTCAAGATGCTATTTTCAAGTTGGACTTAACTTCATCGTCTGTACTTTCTTCGAATAAATCTATATTTAAACCTGTATTAACAGCGAATAAGAAGACTGCTTCTTGATAAACAAATCAGGTGTTGTGTGAAAAATAGGAGTATTTATTTTTAACTTATTATACAATCAAAAGTTATGTATTCTTTAATATCTCAGAGAACTAATGTAATGGCAAATTTTTTACACCTAATACTTAAAAACGAGTTTGTTATATGTAATAAAAAAGGATTCGCTTTTATATTTTGCATTGAAATATGCTGTATTGATTAGGAAAACTGCTTTCCAAAACACGCGAATTAAATGTTTTGAACAATCTAATTAAAATTGAATAAGATAATTTAAGAATATTGTATATTCCTGAAAATTTTTAAAGAATGTTATTTTCTCTGTAATAATGTTTTTATAATATAATATTTTTATTCTTTGCTGCGTTCACACACATCTTATATCATAGGACAGTATGAATAAGAATAAATCATCGCTCTGACTTTGAATTACTTAAAATACTTATTACGATGTAGAATAAAAATACGGAATATATATATGTATATATTATTAACAAATATCTTAAGATTGCTAAGCTTCCTTTTAACCTACCAAGCCATAGATTTCTGAATACAATTATGATACTTTCAAAATATAAGAATGTACTGGCCACTTGAAACATAGGCTAAATTCTGAAGGTGTTAGATATTAAGTGATGAACATTAATGCAAGCAAGACGTAACTTGTAGGTTAAACAGCTTTTTTTTTTCTTATGGCGTTTAAAACAAAGGCACCACAAACGAGCTATCACAGTGCGACTTGGACTAATTCAAGGATTCACAATCTCCCGCAACCAGAGCTGAGATTGGCCTCTGACCTATTCTAGCTCAGAAAAATATTCACTTTTATTTTTGGAATCGGTAGTTGGACCAGAAACCTTTAAGGCTATTACCTTCCGATTTATCGACACTACACTAGGACGGACTTTCAAGTTATTTACTGGTATCAGTCACTACGTACAGCCACATTCCTCCACTTTCATGTTTGGAAGATCGGCCTTGTAGATGTTTCGGTCTCCGTCAAGATACACTATCGACATTTTTGTCAATTTTGTTGGAGCACAACAAGGAGTGATGGATGCAAATGGATTCTTCCGACGATACTCATCTAACACTTGAGAATAATAGTAACGATCCGGAAACAAGTCGGGTGTCTGTGGAGATCGACCACATTCTCCTACACAGTAATTAGCGCTGTACCCTCTGGGCCACACGATCCAGTCGTCCCAATTAAGCTGTTCGAAACTAACCCACAGGCTCTGCTTACAGCATTGAGTGGTATGAGTGTTGCACGTGACGGCGTATCTCCTGCTTCTCCGTCGAGGTATGGGCTCTGTAGTTATTGCTAAAAATGGTCTGATACCTGGTGCAGATGACTGGTTATGTCTGTGAGAATGTCGATGTCGTCTCCGATGACCTCTCCTTCTGATCCCGTTAACGCCACTGAAGAGGACTGGTTCTACTGCTGAACCACAACCACTACAGTCAACAAGTAGCGTTAACTTTGTACTTTCTGGTTTAGAAAACCATTTCCGTACAGGGACACGTAGGTTAAACCGCTGCCATCCAACTGTGAAAGATTCAACATCGTGGGATCGGAGCCATCTCAGTGTTTTCACTGTATTGTTTGGGAATCGGTCTGCTTCGAATACGTATAGCGTCAGATTATTCCTGGGCGCTGTCTCATCTGAAGTTCTTGGCATTTTCTGACGGAGCTGGATCCACAGATTTGCAGAAACTACTCGAAGTCGTTGGGAGCGGCTTTGGGGGTGGTAGAAGTCTAATAGAATATTTTCGTTCCATCTACCACCTGCAAGAAAAATAAAGTTTATATTATTAACCAAAGCACTTCATGTTGATCTCTGCCTGGATGGAACATTTCTGGAAAAGGAAAAATCTCAACATAAAATCCATATATCAGTCCTACAATTTTCTACCTAAGTTACTAAATATAATACATAATATGTTTTAAAGATGCAGATATAAAAGTAGCTAATTAATAATAGGTTTATAATAATGGTATTAATTGATATCCGGTTACCACAACCTCGCCACAAGTATTTGGAATTACAGACGTTGAAAATGTATATTGTGATACAACTTTCAATTTTTATTCTGGTTTGCCCCTCAGTGGCACAGCGGTATGTCTGCGGACTTACAACGCTAGAAACCGGGTTTCGATACCCGTGGTGGGCAGAGCACAGATAGCCCATTGTGTAGCTTTGTACTTAACTTCAAAAAGCAACATTCTGGTTTGTTTAATATTTTCATGGGATATATCGAGTAAATGAAACTTGTGCATTGAAAGAGTTAACAAAAATGTACAGTCACAACCAGAGATGCTCTTCATGATCAAACTTATAGCAATTAAAATGTTTGCATAAATAAATAATGACACGCAGTCAAAAACCGGTTGCTTTATCTGTCGGTTTTGTGAGCGTAAAGCGTTACTCAACTTACACTACTGAATATATTTCTGGTTTGACTATTAGCAAGTTTGTATTTCTTCTGATACATTTAAGTAATGTATAATGTAGCAGTGTTCAGTGAGTCAAAAGATATAAAGAATCAGTACATATCGTACAGTCACTGTGGTGTTTGGCAGTTCTTAGCTTTTAACCGTATATGGGCCATATACCTCATCGAGTTTTTGAATAAATTTTCTTCAAATATTTGGGCACCTAATTGTTTGTGAGTCTATGGCTTTGTTGGTTACAGAATTTCTAATAGTATATGAGTCACACAAGAAAGAAAATCCCACCAATATTGCAATTCCTCCTATTAATTAGGGCTGGGGTCCCCTATGTATTTTACATCTATTTTCAGCCATTTATTTTTTGTTTTTGTTTTGGTCAGTTCTCTAAATATTCGTGGTTACCGCCAAAAAACACAAAATTACTCAACACCGTGTAATGTGTAGACCCCACCAGTAATGAGCGGAATAAATACAACTCGCTAATTAGAGGATTAATAACTACTATAGTAACTTCATGGAAAAATATATTACGTAAAAAACTCTACCAAATTAACGAGCGTGAAAGTAGGCTTAACTTATGTTACAACTACATAACATTTGCGAAAGCTTATCTACATAGATATTTTTCCCGCTATCACAACGCTTTAGCCAGATGAAAATTACTTTTATAAAAATCTAAACTCTCGTAAAAAAAAAAAGAACAAAAAACAACAACAACAACAAACCTCACTTTAATTGCTTATTCAATTTTACTGAATAAGTGGACCAGACTTAAGTGTAGTGCATCAGGCGAGAGAATAGAACATAGACAATCTGTAACAGTGAAGTGCAGTGGGTAACACAATTTGGACCTCAACAACCCTAACGTAGGGCAGTAGGTTAACATATTCTGAGCCTGAACTACAGAGCAAAGTGCAGTTGGCTCGTGAATCCGAACCGTTGAATGTTTAGACATCAAAGCGAACTGCATATGTGATGAAACTCAACTGAAGCCGTTGTCGCCAACATTGTATTAGATTCACCATAAAACCAAACCGAGTTTACGTGAACTTACACTTCAGATCTACATAATGTAGTCCCTTGGTGGGACAGCGGTATGTCTACGGACTCACAACGCTAAAATTCGAATCGATTCCCCGCGATAGACACAACAGATTGCCTAATGTGACTTTGCTCTATAACACACAAACAAACTATAGAATGTATATTATATATATATCTTATAGGTTCAACACTAGCGCAAGTAGACAAAGGAAATAACAACAAAAAAAAAGCATGCACACAGAATTCTAAATAGTTATCTTTCTTGCTTACCATGTGGTTCATTCCCCTTATAATACAACATGATATATGCAATCGATGGATATTTAAGACGCCAAGTACACTGGGTTTCAAATATAAAATAAATAAAGTTAATAAATTATGAATTTTATTCGACATCTATTAGAACATTTTCTGAATATTATACTTTTCAAGGCTGCAACAAAGGTTATAAGCCTAACATGGTATGATGATTAGTCCAATCAACTCGCAATCTGTGTGTTCGAATCCCTTCATCGAACATACTTGTCTTTTCAGCACTGGGAGCATTATAATGGGACGATCAATCCCACTATTTGTTGGTAAAAGAATAACCAGAAAGTTGGCGGTGACTGGTATTTACTAACTGTCTTCACTCTACTCTATCACTTGAAAATTATTGACGGCTAGTGCAGATAGCCCTCGAGTAGTTTTGCGCGAAATTCAACAGACAAAACAAAGTTCATAAATTGTAAAAAAATAACATACTGCGAGTAATACAACAAGGTTTATTACATAGGATTCAGAAACAGTGCAAACAAAATAACAATTCCTGAGAGGGAAGAAGAACCTGGCCCTCCCTGGTCCAAAGCATGGACCGAATCCTGCTGAAGAAAGCATGGCCAGGTGGTTAAGGCACTCGACTCGCAATCTGAGGATCGCGGGTTCGAATCTCTGTCACACCAAACATGCTCGCCCTTTCAGCCATGGGGGCGTTATAATGTGACGGTCAATCCCACTATTCGTTGGTAAAAGAGTAGACCAAGAGTTGGCAGTGGGTGATGATGATTAGCTGCCTTCCCTCTAGTCTTACACTGCTAAATTAGGGACGGCTAGCTCAGATAGCCCTCGTGTAGCTTTGCGCGAAATTCAAAAACAAACAAACAAACAATGCTGAAGTAAAATCATCATAAATTGTATCCCATATATATGCCCGTGGCAGGAAGACATATGTGCCGATGACGGTGAAGGGGTTAACACGTTATAAAGATATGTACATTGCTAAGAAGAGGGAAAAACTTAGATATATATTTAGTGTTAGTCACGTTTCTTGTCTCCCTTACCCTTCACGAAGTGTGAAATTAAAGTTGTTCTTATTCGTTAGCATCTCCCCCGGTAGTAAATGTAAGTCGGACGGATTACAACGCTAAAAACCTGGTTTTGATTCCCGTAGTGGGCACAGCACAGATTGCCCATTGTATAACTTTGCGCTTAGCAACAAACAGAC
>NW_013668153.1:39269-52344 GCF_000517525.1 Limulus polyphemus
AAGACCGATGTCTGTAGGTTTACTTTCTTCTTAGAATTCTTCTCAAGAAGTCGATAAGCCTATCTGCCTACAAGAAAATCTGTCACCAAAGTATATATATATATCCTTTGCTGAAAATATAAAAGTGTTTACACATTATGATGTTCCCGATTTTTTTTTATATCTCGAGGTTGGTTTTGAATTGAAATACATAACGTATGGTAACAATGATGGCAGAGAACTTGCTCAGTTTTCATTGTTTTTTTTATACGTTAGTCATAAGAGCGGTTGTTTTTGCCAATAATAGCCCATTAAGATCATATAGTTTTTAAAACTTTCGTCTTTGGCGTTAACTTTTAGAAGAAACCCGATTCCAAATCACAAAGCATGCATTAAACTTTTAGACAATTTTATCAAAACACTCTTGTTACAGCAGGGGTAAATAAAGTTACTATTTGCAAATCAAATCAAGTTTTACATCCTTGTTTATCCATCGATTCTGGTTAAAACGTCAGTATTATCTACAAAAACGTTGTTTGTAGAGCGTCTGGACGCCTTACAAGGTCAAAAAGAGTCCACAGCTATTTGTTTTATATTAATTTTACGTTCACATTCTTTCAAATGATGAAACCGATGGCAGGTATCCAATAGGGAAGTCACCAATTCTGGTTAAAACGCCAGTATTATCTATAAAAACGTTGATTGTAGCGCGTCTGGAAACCCTAAAGGACAAAAAAAAAAAAAAAGAGTCCACAGCTATTTGTTTTATATTAATTTTATGCTCACATTCCTTCAGCTGGCAGACACGACCATGCACGCAGCTCCACAAGGTAAACCTGTAGAAGAAACAAGCCCGGGTGAGCTAGAACGTCACTGAGGTCACTATCCCGAGCTGTGCTGTGAGGCCGCAGCACAGATATAGACCTTTCAGCGGTCAAACACATTTTGTTTTTGTTTTGCTTTGTGCAAAGTGCAAATGCATAATATAAGGTCAACAATAAATCTGGCACAGAAGTTAGTGCGCTGAAAATCGCCACATGTCGTCTTAACTTAATATCTATTATCTAATTGTAATTATTTCCTGGGTCTGGTCCTCCGATGTTTTTAATATTACAGTGACGCTCGTGGACAAAAGTGTATATTTTATTAACGTTAGTATGAGCCACGTATATCGTAATATACTTGAATTTCCCGGGAATGTTCTACCCCATGCCTCACTACCCGCTGTGCTGGCAATAACGGCGTTTTCTGCAACAGCTACTGCGAGAGAGAAACGCGATAACAGTCAGTTTTCAGTTATATTATGCACAAATTATTTCCTTGAATTAAAAAAAAATGAGAAAAAGAAAAGGAAGGAGCGTGCGTAATTCGTTTTCACATCAGAGTGTACAGAATATAACCATTCATAAGAATGGAGCATTAATAATTTTAATGGCATACACTGGATGCACGCAAACAATTTTAATGAATCACTATATATACGAGAGGATTATTTGAAAACATTTACCTGGTGATGGCGTGGTGCTTGCTTCTGAACCTACAATTTGCTTTAATAAACGCATAAAAAAGTATCTGATTTATTTGAAGTTTCGAATTTAATGGCGATTACTAAAAATAAAGTAAAGCAACAAACTTTTAACGATGAAACTAAGAAGTTTTGTTTTGTACTACCAACTGTTTTTTTTCTATGAAGGAATATTTTCAACTTTCATTTCCTACGCCTGAGGTTTTCATATTCTATTTCTATATGAACCTCACTTTAATAAATACACATACAAATATATAAACACTTTGTGAAAAACAAATGTATATGCATATATATATTAATGGAAGAAGGCGTAGAGTCAGAGAAATATAAAAGATTCTCCAAATCACAAACTGGTAGTGAACCATTTCTTTTTGAATAGAAAATTCTGCAGAGTTTAATTACCTATTATTTTCTTTATTTTATGTTTTATATACATCAAACTCGTTTGATTTTTCCAAATTGATAATGTGGGTTCCATCCTCCTGTGTAACTAACTCAAAATTATTCATTGACACTGTCCTGCATCAATTAACCATAACTGTACATATTTTATTAATATCTAAGTAAACTTGCTCCAAGATTACAGCAATGAAATGTTTATGTACCGCACAGAATGTCTTGAAACAAAAGTTTACTGTCTCTAGCCTTCCCTTTAAAACCCGTGGAACAGTTTCCAGAGTTATACGTACAAACACACCTACGTCGTTCTTTGTCACATGTAAGTGTAGACAGACTGGAAGGTAACGGTGATCCCATACTATAAGCATGAATCACAAATATCCAGACATTTGAATACCTATGTCTAACCACAAATGTAGGTCGTAGGGTCGTACACACTTGGCAATTAGATACGTAACTGTCGCTTAATAACCACGCAGTTACACACAAATACGATCCTTTACATCTCTTTGTTTTGCATAGTTTGATGATATTCACAAATAGATTAATGGGATATCCGACTGATTAAATATTTTCGTCAGTGTAAGAGGTACGAAATGGTTATTCATTTATTTCTAGGTTAACTAATATGTGAACGTAAAATGCCTCAAGTAAGTTAACTACTAAACCTTAATATGCAGGAAAGTTCAAACATGTGTCATGACTTCTGTTACTAACCGGGTGTCTCAAAAGTTGGTTACTATAGTAACAGATTTTGAGAAAATGGCGCTGAGTATAGATAAACGTGTGGATGTGATATGGATTGAACGTATTGAGTACTCTATCGATTTCTTTGAGGTCGGCAATTTTCAGGATATTTTCTAAACGTGTAAAGACATTCAGCCTATGGCAATACTTCTTGTGAGACTGTAAAAATAGGAACACTGTGGTGTTTCTTAGAAAGTTGTGTTAACTAAAATTTATTTCTTTTCCTTTAAGTTTGTATTAAAAGTCAAAATGTGTAGTGATTGAATATGTGGATTTGATTCAGCTATATAAAAAGAGTCAAGCACGTTGACTGGGCAGCTATTATTGAATTGTAGAAAGAGACAAGCACGTTGACTGGGCAGCTATTATTGAATTGTAGAAAGAGTCAAGCCTGTGGGCTGAGCAGCTATGATTGAATTGTGGATTGAAAACAGTGCCTTTTAACTATGTCATCAATGAAACCGATTCCATCCACAAATAAATTTTTCTGAATGTTTATCAATTCTCACAAAAATCTGACTTTTTCAATTTTATGAAGACATTTCACAAAATCTGGGGAAGCTAATTAACATTGACATAAAACAAGAAATTCGATAATCCGAGTGCTTTCGGAACATAGACTTTCCTTCTTCGGGAGTGAAGTGGGAAGAGAAGTCTAACTTCCGAAAGCATTCGTGGTATCAGTTTCCTGTTTTTTTTTTCTATCCTCTTTTCTTGTACCTCATTGCTTAGTAAAATCACCATATATAAACTTAACAGTATTGCGTGTGTGGTTTTTATTAATCGTAACATGAATTGTCCAAAACTTAAAATTATTTTATAATGGAACACTAACGCAGAATTTCACTTACCAATCATTTAAGAATTACTCAGATATTACGACGTAATATTATTATATTTTGTTCCAGTTTTTGATAATTTTTTTTTCTTTGAACCATTGGTTACTTTTATTTATTTCAATTTAAAATATTAAAAATCTATATTCTTTAGTTGTGAAGAATAATCATGTTCTAATGTTCATCGAAAAATAACACACTTTGTTATTAAAGTCAATACATTTTGAAATATTATTGTGATCTAAGTGTTATGTTAAGTCGCCAATCCAGCTAACTAGCAATACCGTAATTGATGTGAGAATGTGTCACGTGATGTCTTATGCTTTCACTGTCCTCTGGGTAACGGCTTATGATTCCACTGTTCTTTGTGTAACTAAGTTAACGACGTTTTTCCAGTTATATTGCAATAAAGTAGTAAAGAACGTTCTTTGTCTCTTATTTGCCTACGGTAGCTCAGCGGTAAGCTTGAGGGTTTAGAACAAGAAATCGAGTTTCGGTACATGCGGTGGGCAAAGCACTGATAGCCCATCGAATACTTTTGCACGAAAAATACAACACAAAGTCTCCCTTAACATTTTAACGTAACATATGTTAAATTAATTTTTGTAGAAATTTGTAAAAAATTAACATTAAATACAGTTCAAGTAGCCATTAGACAAAATGTAAATTTTCTACAATAAACGAATGTGCACCAGAGAAATTACAGATAATAAAATAGATGCTGATGGAAATCAACAGATCTCACAGATTAGCTTGCTAAAACATCTGCCCAGTAAGTAGTCAGCAAAAATGTAAGTCTCGCCTAGCCATAGTTTTCGTTTTTCAGGAAAAATTTATATCGGACAATTAATTGCTGGTGTACTTTGTGTATCATAGCGTACATCTTAATTTTTTTTTGTGAAAATTTTGGTGATTTCAGCTTTTTTTTTCATTTTACCTTATGTTAAAGCTTAAAGTATATGTAATACTTTGTTTAAACGACTTTTTGTCTTCGTTGTGTTCTGTTGGTACTATTTATCTTACTATTTTCCTTAGGTGTTGTTTTTTCTATATATTTCTGTATTTTATAATTGATATTAAGCAATCACGGAACTTAAATAACGCTCCCTTGCATTCTTATTTTTTGGTTTGTTTATTCTGGTGCGCAAGTTTCACAGTTTTCTTGCGAACTAAGAACTTTTACCAGGTGTTTAGTATCAAGTTGTTTGCTGAGTGTGAGAACAAACACGAAGAATGAGCTCTGGCTTCTAATTGGCAATTCTCGGATGGGGGGGAAGGCGAGGGCAGGTTATAGGGCATGCTTTATGTACTGTTTAGAGAGCAGTTGAAAGCTTGACAAACATGTTTGTTCTTTAGTTGTTTAGAGTCGCGAATTTGCTACTAATATCATAAAAGTATTTAACTCCTTCACTGAGACAACAGTGTTTATTTCATTTGCTGAACATTTTTTACAGTGATTTTGCTGCAATGTTGCGGTTTTTACTATAGTTTCAAAGCCACTTAAACAGGTTGCTTATGGTTTCACGACAGAATCCTTTGTTTTGTGACGTCACATTCATTCATCTCTTAGTAGCACTCAAACATCCCCTTTTAGTTACGAAACTTATTCATCTCGACAACACACATGCACGCAACGCACCCTTTACAGAGATCCTGTTCAAAACTTGCTTGGGATTAATCTTGGGATTATCTGATATTCTCTACTTTGGTTTTTTCTGAAATGGTAGGGAGTGATCCTCTTATACGAGTGAAATCATAGCTGATCTGTATTTGTGTTTTTATTTGATGTTTTTACAAGTTCGTCATGGCTGAATAGCTTGCAGAAGTAAAGCAGCAAGTATTGGATTCATCCCAAAATTTCTATGAAAGCACGTTATCCTGCTGAAGAGATGCGGCAGCACATCACTTTGTCATGTGATCTACGCAACATATAACTACTAGAAAACTTTGGGAAATTCCCTGGGATGCATTATATGTGTAGGTAGAGCCACTATATTTATGTGGGAATAGAGGAAAAGAAGAGTGATATATGACGTAGCGTCTACAGCACAATGTAGTAACACGAACAGATGTCATGCCGTAGGTCCTACGACACAACTCATAAAAAGGGTTAGTTATACATTGTTTCACAATTGTTGGCTAGCAGAAGTTCAGGCACCTCTCCTACTTGGAGATCACAAGGGTGCTCTACACGTTGTTTTCAGGGTTAAACATTTTGGTTGTTGACGTAAGACACTTTTGTCAGATTGAGTCAATAGCAGAGTGTAGCTCATACAAGAGTTTCTGTCCTAGTGTTATAGAATAGTGTATAATAAAATGCTTTGAATATAATATTTAACAATGTTTCTAGTCGATCCACATAAAATATAGGAGACTACGCATACGCTATCTGTATTTTTTTTTTCACTTTTCTGATCAGATGCTGAATATAAAAAGAATCCTTTGAGACTACATATGCGCTACCTATCTTTTTTTTCTACCACTGTATTTGACAAGAAGCTTAAGTATTGTATGAGAATGAACCAAATTAATTGATATGTTATAAGAGTTTAACAAAGAAATATATTACTCATTAATTAAAGCAATATTGTAAGTTATATTTTTTGTCAATCCTTTTCTTTTCGCTAGACGCACGTATTTCCCTTTTTGCTAATAGTTCCTATTTTGTTATCCAGTGCTTTCTGTTTATAATTTTTATACTTATATTCATAAAAAACAACAACACAAATCTAGAAATTGTTTAGAATATGAGAATGATTAACTCTTAAAAGTTTTCGAAATGAGCGATCCAGAAAACCTTGCATATTTTGAGACAAATGAAATTGACGAAACATGTTAATTACAAAGTCCAAAACATTACGTTTAATGAAACTAAATATTAATGAAAATTTCAAGCATAAATAGGTAAAATCTTAATATTTAATCTTCTAGTTAACCTGCAAGAAAATTATTTTCGCTACGGTTGATGTTTTATTCGTCTAGACTTTAAAAATTTCAGGAAAATAAATTGTGTTTTAACAATAAATATTTGTAATATGAGAAAACAACGTAAAATATATTACTATGTAATGAATATTTTCGATTAACGATTTATGATAAGATACAACAAAACCATACCTACCTGAACTGAAATATTTAAGACAAGGTTCAATATTGTTGTTTACCCCTTATTGGAATGGTTAAAATATTCGCCTACAGAAGCTATACAGGCTGTGTATGATTCTGCCGCAGACATAAGCGGGGAAAGTTATAATTTACATATAATTAAATTTTTATTGAAAAAACAAATAAATACCAACTAATTAGTTTGTTTGTTTTGAATTTCGCGCAAAGCTACACGAGGTCTATCTGCGCTAGCCGTCCCTAATTTAGCAGTGTAAGTCTAGAGGGAAGGCAGCTAGTCATCACCACCCACCGCCAACTCTTGGGTTACTCTTTTACCAACGAATAGTGGGATTGACCGTCACATTATATTGCCCCCACGGCTGAAAGGGCGAGCATGTTTGGTGTGACGGGGATTCGAACCCGCGACCCTCAGATTGCAAGTCGAGTACCTTAACCACCTGGCCATGCCGGGCCCACCAACTAATTAGAAAATTCAATATGTAGCATAATGAGTCTCACTTTCTTAGTTAATAGATTGATTGCGATTTTATGGGTCACTGTGTTTAATATTGTAGAATACAATTACGCTAAAACTCTACAATCTGACATAAATATTTAAATATGAAAATAAGAGAATGGCGAACAGAGCATGACGAAACACATTTATTTTACTGAAATAAAAAATACGAGGAAAGTTTTATCCATAGAAGTATAGATACTACATGTAAAAGACGACATCTAGCGGTTCCAAGCTAAAACTAGCAAAATTAAAACTGATGCTTCATTATATACATTCAAAATAAGAGGAAGAGCAAGATACTATTTATAACTTAAACAGTGGGATGAAAATTACACTTTCAAAGAAGAGAAAACTGCTTATTACACACTGATGATATCACTACAAAATTGAAAATGCGCAATGATTAAAATTTAACGATATAATATAACAAACGAATGATCGGAAGAAGACGAAATTAGATAAATGAAAAAAGACCAGAAAAATTATGAACAGTCAATAATTTACATATTCTTATATAATACATTTTATTTTAACAATTGAAACTTAAAATTGTTAATGTTATCTCCTATTAAATCGAGTTTTATTTTTACAGATCAGTAGCTTTTATAGTGAACAATATCACTAAAATTTAAAGCTCAGACTCAAATTTTGTCTATATGTTAAGTGTGATAGTGGAGAATTTAGGTGAGCAGGCTACTACACAAGAAAAAGGCAACAGTGTCTAATGTCTATGAATATTTTATAACGTTATAAATATACAGGTGGGCTTCATTACTCCCTTTTTTGATAGTTACCGTTAAAACAACGTCAGAGAAGATGCAACGCACTACTTTTTCCGTGCGCATGACTACAGTTTATAACTGCAAACAACTGTGTTTCAATGTGGCATGTGGTTTAAGTCATTAATGGCAATTTGCGCTTTACATGCCTAAACATTATTTGCATCAGAAAATATGAAATATTTTAGGTTTGTACATATGTAGTGAGTAATAGATTATAATGATTTTAAATTTGCACAGTGTGAACAACTTTGACAAAAAAAAACAACAAAAAACTCTTTATTGAGTAGTCTCTCCTGTGTTTTAAATTGCTTAAATATAGAGCGTTTTTCAAATGAATTCAAACAATAACCTGAATTATTTTACCTACCATGTTCGGAGAAGACTATGATTTCTGAGGTTTTTCCGTAGAATTCTTCGTGATCGTCTTGCTCCTGGTCTTCAGTTGCCTCTCCAGCTGGCTGGTCCTGCGGCAAGGCTTCAGGAAACAGGTGGCCCGAGCTCCGCCGGAGGGCTTCTAGAACGACCTCTCGAGTTACAGGAGATGTCATGTTAGGCCGCTGATGTAGGTTTAGTTTCGAAAGAATCTGTTGTTTGATAGCCTCGAGCTTCAGCTGCTTCCCCACGTGCCGATCTGATACCGTAAGACATTGCGGACATGCATTGATTAGCATTGTGTCTGGTTGCCCCGGGCCACGGTCGTGATTCTGCTCTACTGACTGCGCCAGAACTGCTGCTACCAGACCCACGAGGGCTACCGTCAATTCTTCTGACTTAGACATCCCTCTTCTTCTGAGCTCAGTGGGGTACTGGGCAACCCCTCCGGCAGACCCTGTAACTTCACGGGAAATTGGGCGATGAGCACCCCGACTAGCGGCCGGCGTTTGAAGCTTCGTAGTGGCATAAGAAGGTGTTCGGACCAGATTAATTTTTCATTTTGTTTACTACCACTTTAACAAGGTGTGAGATGGCCGGCAAGAAGGCGCCAAGCAATCCCCGGATTTGACAAGGCTGCGCACATATGTTTCGTGTCTGTTTCTAATACTTCACCAACTATCAGTGTGAGCTAAGTGCGTGTTGTGCTCGTATAGTCAGCCTGAGCTCTCACCTGATTTAAACCACTTACTACATATAGTCTTTCGTACCCTCTGCCCGCTCTCACGTGACTCACGGCACCCACGAGGTTTAAGCCTCCGAGAGGTATTAGTTAGTAATAAAGACAGGAAACGTGGCGGTGGAAAACTTTTATTGACAACTAAATGGTATACTGCTGACGACTTTCAGAAGCCGAAATACAATTTAAAACACTTAACTCATGAGGTTAATTTACTTTCAATCACAGAGAAATGGAAGTGAATTATATGTGTGTGTGTGTATACACACACACACACACATATATATATATATACAAGTACATATTTTTTCCTCTTTCAGAAATTTTAATCAACTGAAGAATGAACTCACATTTACGTAGAATTTAAAATATTTCTCGTGATCCACGACTTCCTCAACGTACTTAAAAACTATCTTTAAAATAAGTTGTATTTCTATAAATAAAAATTTTTGCTTTTATGTTTCTCAAATAATAGCAATATTTTATCCAGTAAGAATTATTTCAAATAGCCTTAAATGTAGTAAACTCAATCATCTCTCTGATAAACACTCATCCACAATTCAGTAGATTTCGCTTACTGTAACTTCTCAATTTGTTAGCCGATTAAGTTAAACCACTACCTCTTATAAACTTTCCTGTACATAATATATCCATGTTACAACAAGTGACAACTCTGTCGGTTTTGAAGCAGCTCAGTGGCGTCTTACAAACATAAAACTTATCATCACAATAAGTCACGTATATGTTTTGAAACATAAACTTATGGAAGTTGTATTTATAAATCAAAAAATGTTTAGCATACCACTACGGCCCGTTCTTGTGTATTTTGTTATTGTTCAACGTGCCTTTTGTTTGTATTATTTAAACCCATTATTCTACAATCTACATAATTTGGAGACACGCTTCATCACACCACTCATTCAACATAGTTAACTACAATTGCTCCATCAAGTCAGTCACCAAAATTGGTAGACTTAACCAGACATTCTGCATCAGGCCAATCATTTAATGAAGTTGACTTGACTTGCTTTATCAAACCAGTCATTCTACGAAGCTTACAAGATACGCTCTGTTAGATCAGTCAATAGACATACTACATCACAAGACTGTGAACTTGACTAGGTATGCTCTATCAGGACAGTAAAGAAGGTTGGTAGACTTGACTAAACATGCTCCATCAGGCCAGTCAACAACGTTAGTAGATTTGACTAGCCATCCTACGTGAGGCCAGTCATTCAGCAAAGTTGGCCAGACTTGCTTTATCAGGCTATTCATTCTACGAAACTTACGAGATACGCTCTGTGAGGCCAGTCGACAGTTTTGGTAGACTTAACTAGAAATATCCATCAGGCCAGTCAATAAGTATGATAGATATACTTCATCAGGACATTCAGTACGGTCGGTTGACTTGACCACTCGTGCTCCATCAAGCCAGTCAAGAAGTTTGGTAGATTTAACTAGACATGCTCCATCAAGCCGGTCAACAAGTTTGGTAGACCTGATTAGATACACTCCATCAGGGCAATCAGTGCGGTCGGTGGACTTGATCAAACGTACTTCATCAAACTATGGTCACAAAAAATGTAATTTTTTCTTTTGTTAATAGGGCTATTAATGTTTCGTCATATGATGAGGATTTGATGTTAGAGTTAACGTATTTAAAACAGGTAGCGATTGATAGAGGGTATCAACCTCAAATCATAGATAGGATATACAGTAAATATTGTAACAAACTTCAAATTTCTGGAGCTACTAAATTGCAGATGACAGAAATGGAAAGCAGAGAAAGAATACGTTTTCCCTATGTTTAATCATGGTCAGTAAAAATAGGTAATGTGTTTAGGCAAAATATGAATTACCAAGTAACATTTACTCCTCAATTAAAATTAAGTCATATAATTAATGGTTTGAAAGATAAAATTGAATTAAGGGCTAAATGTGGTATATATACAAGTTCATGTGCTTGTGGTCTAAGTTATATTGGACAGATAAGTAGGAACTTAAAATTTAGAGTAAAAGAGCATCAAAATGCGTTGGATAAATTAAAAACGGGTGAATCGGCTTTGGCGGAACATGTGGCGAATTCTACACGTGTTATTGACTGGGATCATGTAAAAATACTTAAACAGATAACGGATAAGATGAACTAAGTATAAGAGAATTCTTAGAAATTGTTAAAAACAAAATGAATATCAATAGAGATTTAGGCCCAGGAGCCACGGAAGTAAACGTTTGGAAATCGTTGTTGTAAATGGCGCCACTGTAAAAACATACTAATTATACACGTACATTAGGTTTATAAGAAACTTCATGTGTACTTCGTGATTTATTCTCCTGAAGATGGTGGAATTATTTCCAGCGAAACATTTAGAGTTTTTAAAGTTTCTTTTAACTTATATTTTTTAAAACTTTACATATGAATTATTGTGCAAGTGAAAAACGTTGATGTCTCGTTTTATTAATTTTATTTAAAGGTTGATAGACTTGACAAGACATACTCCATCAAGCCAGTCAACAAGGTTGGTGGATTTGACTAACCATTCCTCATCAAGCCAGTCAACAAAGTTGGTAGATTTGACTAACCATTCCTCATCAAGCCAGTCAACAAGGTTGGTAGATTTGACTAACCATTCCTCATCAAGCCAGTCAACAAGGTTGGTAGATTTGACTAGACGTGCTTCATCAAGCCAATCAACAAGGTTGGTAGATTTGACTAACCATTTCTCATCAAGCCAGTCAACAAGGTTGGTAGATTTGACTAGACGTGCTTCATCAAGCCAATCAACAAGGTTGGTAGATTTGACTAACCATTCCTCATCAAGCCAGTCAACAAGGCTGGTAGACTTGACTAGACGTGCTTCGTCAAGCCAGTCAACAAGGTTGGTAGAAATGACTAGACGAACTTCATCAAGGCAGTCAACAAGGTTGATAGATTTGACTAATAATTCCCCATCAAGCCAGTCAACAAGGCTGGTAGACTTAACTAGGTGTGCTCCATCAAGCCAGTCAACAAGGCTGGTAGACTTGACTAGACGTGCTTCGACAAGCCAGTCAACAAGGCTGGTAGACTTAACTAGGTGTGCTCCATCAAGCCAGTCAACAAAGTTGGTAGAAATGACTAGGTGTGCTCCATCAAGTCAATTAACAAGGTTGGTGTACTTGACTAGATACGCTCCATCATGCCAGTCAACAAAGTTGGTAGAAATGACTAGACGTGCTCCGTCAGATTAGTCAACAAGGTTGGTAGAGTTGACCATATAAGTCCAACTAGGCTAGTCATTCAACAAATTTGGCAGACTTAGTCACTTTGACCCACTGATCAACAAATCAACTATATTTGCTCCATCAAGCTCCACGATGCACTTAGTTGTTCAACAAACCACCTAAACTTGGAGTTGTTTCGTAAGAAATGTTCCTCAATTCATTAACTAGACATACTCCATTAAATTTATTAGTAAACAGGTTGACTACTTCTAGCTCTATTAGGATCGTCGATCAGTTCTCTACTAACACCGACATTATCAAATTTGGTTTTCAACAAATCAAGCAGACCTCATACATTAGAATCGTTATTCAATAATACTCCAAGACTACTGCAAAAGATACGTAGGTTATAAACCTACCTTGACTTGCTTCACCAGTTTTGTTGCTCAACGTATCATATAATAGTTAACGGTTTTCGTGATTTTAACAAAATTCGCTATAATATTTGGGTTCTTAAATTATTGGCTCCTTAAAGGTTACTTAAAAGCAAAAACAAAAACGAAGGTCGCATTTTTGATTATCATTGAAATTATTTATTTATAATTAAACAAGCTGAATAATGTTGAATTCACAGAAGGTAGAAAATACATTACATAAGTAGAATAATACTATATAAATATATATATAGGTAAAAGTTTGCCTCTAAAGAAGAAAGGTCCACCTTTGGAAAGAGCTTGGGTTATAGGGTTTTTGTCATTAGGTAAAAGGCTATATAGTATATAGGTATTAGATAGGTAGAAGGGTATAATATGTATCTAGAAAAAACACGATATATATATATATAGGTAGAATAATGTATTGTGC
>NW_013668153.1:53344-77196 GCF_000517525.1 Limulus polyphemus
ATATATATATATATATATATATATATAGGTAGAATAATGCATTGTGCAGGTAGGAAGATAAGTGAACAAGTATTAATAGAAAGGTACATTCTTTTTGTTGATAAATGCATTGCGTATGTAGAAACACATAACCCACAATACATTACTAAAAGGATAGAGTATACATCTCAAAGGATACAGTGTATCGTCTGAAGCCTTATAAATAGATAAAAAGAGATATGATATATGGATGAAAGAAAACAAACCTTTCTCTAAGAAGAACTAACTGGTGGGTCAAGCCTGCGAAGAAGCTACATATATATAACATTTAATCATTATTATCTCTGTGGTCAGAACACTCCGACTTCTTAGGATAATGAGATCACCCTACCAACTTAACACTGATTAAGAAAAGCCACCCTATCACCTTACTAAAACATATTTCTAGGCCATATTGTTGGGACAAATGATACATTAGGATATGTACAAAAAAGGCTTGTGTTACATAGGCAAAAAGGTGTAATGTATAAATAGAATGTACAGAACTTATGTAGAAAGATAATTAGCCACAGATAATCGCACTTTATAACAACCATGTTGCCTGTTCGGTGCTATTTCTTTCATCGTCAGTCATGTTCACTGTATTGGACATGGCCATATATATTTTTCCGATACTGCAGTTTATTCTGCGCAAAATGACGGCGAGATCAATCTTAGACCACACATTCCGGTAAAATTTCCACGAATTCTCCAGTGTTCGTGAATGTTCACTTCAAAGAACACTTTTAAGAAACCCAAGAGTCCATTGAAGTTACATCATAGGTCTTGACAGGTAGGTGAATGAATGGGATTAACGAGATACTAGTTTTCTTGGCTATCTTTCATTAGAACAAATGCTGGCTTGATACGAAGATACTGTATGTAAGTATAAGAGATACATAAAAGAACGTATCAGTGTATAGGGAGGAGAATGCAGATAAAATGATGCAGCATAAAGATAAAAGTGTACAGTATATAGGTATAAATATATAGCGAAATACAAAACAGGGAATAGAAATATGTAAAATGCAACAAAGAGGAAGTCACTTTTCAAGAAAGTGTGTATGTTATTTAAGGATTTTTCTAAATGTTGCTGTATTGTATTTGATAGGTTTGGGTAATGTTATATCCTACTACAGAATCCTATAAACCGAAAATATTCTATATAATCAATTGTTGTTTGAAAATAAAATTTCAGTAAAATATCAGAGCATCTCTAAGATTAATTTAATGTGATTTTATGTAGAGAGACTTAGGATATGAACTTAAGGTTTAACTTCAGATTGTTGTTGTTTTTTCAACTCAAAGAACAAATATATCCAACGTATTCAGTTTATTAAAGTTATCTCAGTGTTGGATACATATAGATATTGTTATGAACTGAGAAAAAATATAACAACGATGTTATTACACAAACTTCACGTAAATTATAAATAATGGGCAATTTTCTCACATAAAGTTGAATAAAAAATTTTGTCAATACGAAATTATCCAGTTAAGGTATGTTTCATGCGAAAGGTTGTTGCAAATTTAGCTCCCTAAATTATTCAGTCATTTGCTTTGTTTGGTTGTTGTTAAGTGCAAAACTATACAGTGGACTCTCTGTACTTTTCCAACAATGGGTATCGAAACTCGATTTTTAGTGTTGAAAGCCTGTAGACTTACCGTTGAGAGCAGTACTTTTTTAACAAAAGCCTGTAATTGGCTTCTAAAAATACATTTTGATATTTCTTATTTATATATGAGGTTTTTGTTTACAGATCAAATTAATTTTCCACTTGATTATTACAACTTCCCAAAACCCTAGCAGAATTATTATGAACTTGATGGTTCTGCCATGGCTGTTGAAGACTTAAATGAGAAACTTTGCTTTTAATTTATTGTGTAGGTCTGGGATACATAAGATGCTAATCGTAGAAATTTATTGTTAGTGTTGAAAAACAGGTAATTATTAGGCCATGGCAACAAAGTTTCCAATTTAGCAACTTTAGCATTTAAATTACTTAAAATGCTCCTTCTGTTAATTATATAAACACAAGTACATTTATATTAGTTTTAAATACTTTTAACGGTCAGTAGTAAGTGATCCAGATTGAACATGAAAAAACGATTTATATCATGATAATAAAGTATTATGATTTTGTTCGGTTGTCTGTTTGCTGTTAAGCACAAAGTTAGACAATGGACTATGTGTGCTTTGTCCATCCGCGGGTATTAAAATCCAATTTTTGGCGTCATAAACTCTCATATATAACGCTTAGCTTCCAGGAGGGGCATGTATTGCGGAAATAATATCACAAATACAAGAACTCCTTCACTTCATATTATAATTATAGTAATTATAGAAATAACGATGAAGCTGTGTTAAGATTTTTAAGTTTTATTGTTATTTGTTCGTTATTTCAAATACCAATGACATAAGTGTAAGATTAGTACTTTTCGGGATATATATATTATACTGTGAATATAGTTTATTATAAATTTTAAATAAAATATGAAATTAAGAATAAGCAAGAGCTGCTCATTTTTGGTTATTGGTATCTACATTTTGAGCAGCAAAATCAATTCCTAATTGCCAACATTAAATCGCTATCTGTACTTTCAGTTTATATATTCCAGTTCACTCAGTGAGAACCTATGTCGTTTGAAATATTACGCTCTTTTCTTTTTTAACCATGATGAACAAAGTTTACGTGGTTTCAAATATTACCTTTTTGTGTTATTAACCATGATGAACAAAGTTTATGTGGTTTCAAATATTACCTTTTTGTGTTATTAACCATGATGAACAAAGTTTATGTCGTTTCATATATTACGCTTTTTTGTTTTTAAACATGAATAACAAAGTTTACGTGGTTTCAAATATTATCTTTTTGTGTTATTAACCATGATGAACAAAGTTTATGTCGTTTCAGATATTACGCTTTTTTGTTTTTAAACATGAATAACAAAGTTTTAAAGAAATGGATTTAAGAGTTAAGTTGTGAGCTCTTAGCGTGAGAAATAATTAGGCTTATATTTCGATCTAGAAAAGGCAGAGGCAAACATGTCGAATTCAGTAAAACATTTAGCTAAGAAATACTATATAAAGGTCAGAGAAGAATTTCAACTACATACTGCCTACCTACAAGTTGCATACATCGAAAATTTTATGGTCAGTAACAGAGATGGTTATTTTGTTTGTTCGTGATTTAGCGCACAGCTGGACAATAAGCTACATGCGATTTGTCCAACGCGGGAAACTGAGATCCGGATTTTAGTGTTGTAAGTGAGTAAACTTACCCTGACCCACGGGAGAATAGAGGTGAGTAACTGGCAACCCGCTGGAATAATTTATTTGATACTCTAACAGTTGGGATATATGGATATATATTAACCCTGCAAGTAAACTGGTAACAGTTGGCACATAGTGATATATATTAACCCTGTTAGTACACTGGTAACAGTTGACATATAGGAATAATATATTAACCCTGCAAGTAAAGTGGTAACAGTTGAATATAGGAATATGTACTAACCCTACAAGTAAACTGGTAACAGTTGGCACATAGTGATATATATTAACCCTGTTAGTACACTGGTAACAGTTGACATATAGGAATAATATATTAACCCTGCAAGTAAAGTGGTAACAGTTGACATATAGGAATAATATATTAAACCTGCAAGTAAAGTGGTAACAGTTGAATATAGGAATATGTACTAACCCTACAAGTAAACTGGTAACAGTTGGCATATAAGGATATATATATATTAACCCTTAAGTAAACTTGTAAGGGTATATTTTACAAAAATCTTTCTTTCTAGTACCGCATGGAAATGTTTATAGGAAAAATGTGTACCATAACCTTTTTGCATTGAAAAGAATGAACTTGTAAGAAAAAGATAAACCATTTGCTGTTTGAAGTCTTGTTACTCTTACGAACAGCGTTTAACAAGTTTTTTAATTCGCGAAAAGGTCCTGAGGCGCTAAATTTTATATTATCGCGATATAACGCCTCATTTTAAATCAAATGGTGTGCCGCCTATTAAAATAAATCTATGGGCCTGTCAAAGATTTTTAGTGGATTTTGTGGCCCTCTACACTTCAGAGTGCCCATCCTTCCTTGATGTATAATAATGCTACTCACGTAAATAGTCACCTGGCTTTGTAAATGCTTTAAGCTTATGAGTTCTTAGTTTAAATATTTTAAAATGCTCGTTTTATAAGAGGCTCAGTAGCTCATCGACTAACACGAAGATTGTTATAATAAATGTATTAATCATAATCTGGCCAGAACATACGTCATTAGAAGCAGTTTCACTTAGAGCATACACAAAATTATTCTTGCAGCAACATAATTTGGTCCAAAGTGGCTTTTCCATTTTAATAAGTCGCTTGGATAAAAGGAATCCAGGCTAAAGTAACATTGTAATGCCCCCCAGTAGCACAGCGGTATATCTGTAGACTTACAACGCTAGAATCCAGAGCACAGATAGCCCATTGTGTAGCTTTGTGCTCAATTACAAACAAACATTGTAATATATCAAAAACGAAATGTATCGACTCAGAAGTTTCAGTAGTTGCTATGAGTGTGCAATGTGTAGAATCATCTGTTTGCCTCTATTTTCGAATTGGAATTTTCAACCTAAACGAGACCTTATTCGTATGTGAACTAAACTGTCAGGTCAGAGATCCCCTCTAGAGCTTAGGTATAACCATTTCTGATTTTGAACTACTGACCAGAGGAAGGACAGCAAGACAGCAGTACTCGTCGTCAGAACGGCTTTGTCTAACTATTTGAATCGAATAATGAAACTATCTCTTTTTATCACACAGAGCGTGTTCAGCAGCGTCATGTCTTGAACCCCATACCCTTCGATCCGTAGCCTAGCACGTTAACCATTAGGTATGTCCATCTCTTCAATAATGAAACTATCTCTTTTTATCACACAGAGCGTGTTCAGCAGCGTCATGTCTTGAACCCCATACCCTTCGATCCATAGCCTAGCACGTTAACCATTAGGTATGTCCATCTCTTCTATTATGTTTGTTTGCTGTGTTGAGTATAAAGCTGTACAATGGACTACGTGCCCACCACGGTGTCGAAACCCAGTTTGTAGCGTTATAAGCCTTCAAGTTCTACTTGGAAGGTCTCTTCTAGTTAAAAAATCGTGCGCATGTTTTTTTTTTATCTTTCCAAGAAATAAGTTAATTGGAGCAAAGAACACGCTTCAAGGAATCAAGCGGAACTGATTGACCGTGAATTCAAAATTAAAATTTTTTCTGGGACATGCAACATTTACAATCAATAATTGAAAAGTAGTTGATGTGACTTAATTCAAAGAAACAGGTATGCTAAAGCATTCAAAAGACTAATGGTATAAAGGATTATTATAAACATTAATTACAAATTATATTCACTCGTTACTAGACTAGCTGATTAAAGAACATTTTTTAAATGATATAGTTTTACAGCCATTAATGTAGCTTCACAAGGTTTTCTGTTCTATCGTTCCTAATGGCGGTTTGTGAAACACGTTTGTATAACTATTCTCAGAACATATCTAGAAATTACGACTTTCAAATATACTACTCAAAGCATAAAAGAAATTCGTTTAATACTGTTATAACTCCAGTTCTTTTAAAACTAAGAAAAGGTCTTTTTTTTTCTTCATAGGATGCCATGAAACTATCTATAGTAACAGCGAAAATTAATAAAATAGTCCGACTTTCGAACAAGTATGTTAAAATATTTTAGTTTCAAACACCAAAACGTTTTTTATGTGGGAAATAATACGCATCTTTGTATTTAACCATGTTAGTATTTAAGAAGCGGGAACAAAGCAAACAAATTGTTCTGAATCGTCGGGAACAAAAAAAAGACCTGTTGATAAAATAGTGTTAGCTTTAACGTAATAAGTTAAATTTACTAAAGCAACCAGCCATAAGACGTTGTACTGCAAGTTCTATAATCAAGAATTGCGAATTATTACATTTTATAATGTTGAACATCAAAAGCGTTAACCTTCAATCATCAGTGAATTTAACATGGATGCATGAAACCTATGAAACTTGTATCAGCAGTTATACATCCGAAATGATGTGCTATGCTACTACTATAAGCTACATAAATGTGGTACACGATCTATAATGCATCTAGTTGTCCCAAGGGCTCTGAGGCAGAAGATACTCAGGACTTTGAATAATACAAAGACTGACGATCACTAAAGAGTATCATGTATTACTGCCAATGTTTTGAAATGTGTTTTTGCTGCATTTGCATCAAAATGTTCAGATGGCTAAAAGTGGTAAATATAAGTAGATCAAAGCTTATCCACTGGTTGACATGTCCTTGCAATCCATTGCTGATAAGATAGGTGATGGTGGACTATATCACCATCAGTCTGATGAGTTGGCTAAGTGGATTATACAGACTGTCGACCTTATGCTTGCAAGGCTTATGAGTCTTGATTGGCATGAATGCCTCCCATATGTAATGATAACATATAGGGCAACAATTCCACAGCTGACTGGCTGTTAAACAAATGATCTGATGTTTATATGTTCAATGGGTGTAACGCATGGTTCACTTCCCTGTGCAGATGGCTCAAGGTGTCCACAGGAATGTGTAGAGTAGATACAATATGTATTAGTCGACGTATAGGATTTTTTTTTTTGCATTGACATGTTTCAGAAAGTAAAAAAATATCTGCATGAAGTTTTTTATTTTTATAATTTGTTTTTATACGGGAGAATAATATGCCCCCACCATGAGCTATGCTTATTCCTACTCTTACGCAATTACTCATGGTCAGGTATAATGCAGGTGTGTACGTTCCTGTATGTGGCCAATATACTCAATAATTTACGACGTTTAGTCTGTTGGACATATGCAGAGATATAGATATTTGAAACTGTTTTGCCTTTTTGAATAATGAGACTGGTTGCCTGACATCAATTACTTGACATTAGGGAAGTATTGGAATACTTAAATTCGAATATAGATCAAAGTAAAGCTAGCTATAGGTCAGAATTGAAAAGGTGTTCGTCTTGTGCAGCTCTTCAAACCTATGTTCAGTTGCTGTCTAGACAATAGAAAAGTTAACTTAAAGGGCAAATATTATAAAATGTACTTTTTTTCATTCTTCATCTTCTTTTTTTAAATAAGGTGATGTTTAAAGTGAAACAACTGTGTCCATTCTGCATTTCGTTTTGGTCGAGTTTGACTTTATCACACAGTTCAAACAAGTTCTATGAAACTTCTGGTACTTACCTATTAGTTTGTATCTAAAGAAGAAAAACGAGATAATAATAATAATAAACTTTTTATATCAGCCGACGTTTCGCCTTTGCGGCTTCATCAAGGCTGGTAGTACAGGAACTACAAGTAGCACAACAGTTTTTGTTTACTTGATGATATCACGCGTTGTATAAAGAATCTTGAGATGTAAGTGAGGCCAGGGTAGACGATTGGAAGAATATAAGAAAATTTTGCCTGATATTATAGAAATATGGAGTGTAAAATATGTATTGTTATAGAGGGCGTAAAACCTCACCTAATCTGTTTATGATTTTCACCATTAAAGTACATCTTTGTTTTTCAGTCAAAAATTCGCAATCAAGCAAGACTACAGTGAATGGACCTTGACAAAGCTTAATACAGAAAAGAGAACAACAGTAGTGCAACAGCAAAGCCATGCCGTTCTCTATCGGAGACGTCACTAGTCTTGCAGCAATGAATCTTTGTGGCAGTTGTGGTGATCTACTACATGCCACTGAAGCTAGTATTACTCAGATTCCATAAGTAGTTTGCAAGATTTTTTAGGTTAAATATTTTCATAGTCACAAATCCAGTAGTTGAGTATGTCATATACATGACTAAAAGTGGACTATTGAATCTCCTTTTCTACTTAATCTGTTACTTCGAATCCCCGTCACACCAAACATGCCAGCCTTTTCAGCCGTGGGGGCGTTATTATGTGACGGTCAATCCCACTATTCGTTGGTAAAAGAGTAGCCCAAGAGTTGGCGGTGGGTGGTGATAACTAGCTGCCTTCCCTCTAGTCTTACACGGCTAAATTAGGCACGGTTAGCGCAGATAGCCCTCGTGTAGCTTTGCGCGAAATTAAAAAACAAACAAACAAACTGTTACTTCGTATAAATATATTTGTAAATTTCTCCATCATTAATCAATCTGATAATTATTTTTAAATTTTTATAAAGTTTTCCAAGAAATGATAATACTTTTATACCTTAAAATCAAAGGTCGCAAATTATTTTCACAAATTTTGATAGATGTACTGATTCCAAAAATATTACCTGATAATTTTTATCATTCCTTATGAGCATTTATGAAACACATAACTGGCAACAACTATTAAATAGACACGCAATTGCGGAATAATTGGACCATTAATTCTCCATTATGTTTGTGTTACTACTATCAAAACACTCATACATAATACAATCGCCAGAAACACGTGTTTTGCAAACCAGGAAGTGTAAATTAAAACGTACTTAATGTAGCCGTCAATTAGCGTCCATTTGAATGATTAACTATACTTCCTAATCAACCACACGAAAAACTTTCCAAGAACAGGTACACGACAACTCTCATTCCAAATACTTCCCTGGCGCCAGCTTTGGAACCATCGATTCAAACATGTACTTTACACTGGAGTTTTGTCTACTATTACACAACGTTCTACAGTTCTTCAAAGGGCGTGTTCTTTTACTGCGTATTATGGAAATAATCTGATTCCCTGCAGTGTAACTCTTTTCCTAATACTGACCAATTAACTGTATACTGTCAAAGTATCCTATCTCTTTCGTTTGCCTCTGTATGAAGACTTAGGAGTCGAAAATAGAAAAGTCAAGAGATGAGGAGACTTTACTCAGACATCAATAGACTATATGTCTTCTATAAGCGGAAGTTAGGGCTAGTCCGTAATGAAAACTAGTTGGTTGATCACTGAAATTACGTTTGGGCTCAAATGAACTTCTTAGAAAATACAATTCAGAAATATTATATGAATAATAGTTTCTTTTTATACACTGTTGTTCTCTTATTTATATATTTTTGTTCTCTTTTAAACGTATTTAAAGTGACAGGTTACATTAATTTTAAATTACATACGATCACATCACATTCAGAGATAAATTTTAAATCAACTTCATTTAACATGTAAAAAAGGTTAGTGTTAATACTGCTTCAATATACAAGTTTTTGTAAAATTCATTATTAATGCTGCATGCGACTTCTCTCACCAGTGTAATTTGAACATTTGCCACAATCAAGTCCAGACAATTCTATTCTTGCCAATATTTTGTTGTTGCAAAACAATTTAATAGCAATATAGTTTTGTTAATGTTAAACCCTGATTTCAGCACTTTGGTGTTTAAGATGTATTAGATAACACACAAATCATCTGTCTTTGGAAGTTAAGTTAAACCTTTTAAAATATTAATTGTTTAGTGGCTGGTACAGAATTAAAAATTTGTATTAAATGTATTTAGTATTTTTTTATGATCTCAGTGATAAAGCTAGCTAATGACAGTTTCAATTAATTATAAGTTTTGTTTCTATGAATGACCCATTTCATTTCTCAAATAAAAATTGGTTGAAATAGAAAGGCGCTTCCTTAATTGTTTTCTTAATATACTGGAGAAAAGTGTGCTAATATATTCTGTTTTTGTATTTTATGCTACGACTGGGACAATCTTTAACGTTTGTTTCTCCAAGAGTATAACTAAGAAGTGCATGCACATATTGGAGTGTTTGCTTTACAGTGTCTGCACTTTAAAACGTTTTATTTTAAGTATTGCATTCTATGTTTTAACTCTTCTAAACAAACAAACATTTTTCTAACAACATGATGCTACCTAATTCTCTCTGTATTTTAACAGGAATATTTGGAGTTGATAAAAAAACTCATTATTAAAGTAGACAAATATGTATATACCTAAAGTTTTGTTAATATATTTCAAACAAATTTGCGTTAATTATGATGAAAATAACTCTCTTTCTCTTTTCAAAATAGTGTTTCTAAAATATAATTCTATTAATGAAATCTAAACGTCGAATGTTTTTATTTAATTATCAATTCATTACATCACTTTTTTTCTTCTATCGAGTGTAACGCCTAAGCTAGCAAATCATGATCCATTAATAACTAAAAACTGTGATATTGTGTTACGAAAGGTTTTTAATAACATTAAGTCACATTACTACCTATTGGCCCAATAGGGATTTCCAGGGACAGTAGTATGTAATTGTATTTCAATATCTTTATCCAGTTGTATTATTGCTTCTCTGAATTCTCTTTCCTCCTGATTCTTATACTGAACTTTTATATCTCTCATAAAGAAAAAGCTTTCCATTCACCTTTGACTGTGCAGTAACCTAACCACATCTTCATCCAGTTGTAAGCTTGCTTCCCTGAGTTCTCTTTCCTTCTGATTCTTATACTGAACTTTCATATATGTGATGAAAAAGTCTTCCCATTCATATTCGAAATGTGTGTCGTCCATTTACCCAACACATTCGTGTCCAATATGCCAGTAACATTCTCAAGTTATCCACAATGACCTTTATCTTCGAACTTTCAATTACAACCTCATGCAAGCTTCTTCCGCCTTCATCTTAGTTCCGTCAGTTTGATATAAGGTCATTGTCAGTGACTGGTATGCTGAGCCACCTAATATAAGTTTTAACGTCTTATACCGATCACAAATACTACTATACTTCTGTAGCTATTCACTAGAGTGTACCATCCTGTCTAATTTATTTACTCCGACCCAGTTCTTGTCATTGTCACATAAATGTCCTTATTGCCACAGTTAATGCTAGAGGAAATTGACACACGTAGCATAAGAATGCGAAAAATAACCCATTTGCCATCTTTTGATACTCCTTTAAAGGAAAGCAGTTAATTTTCTTCTGAATATATCTCTTTACAAGGATGGTTTTGAGCCCAACGTTTCCATTAATTAGAGATTAAAGCTTATTGGCTTTTCTCTCCCAAGTCAATTTGGAGACTATTTATTAACTCGTTAGCTAACATATTATCCCATTATTTAGATATCATTTCAGGATATGCCTTTAAATGAAATAGACATAAATAATTTGTACAAATAGCCACATTTTCCACATTCCCTTACATTAGTGCTTTGGTTTCAGCGTAGCAACACTATTATAAATGACTTCCATGGTTGCTCATCATTAGATAGGCACTAAAGATGAGCACCAGAGAAATTCATTGAAATTACATTGGCTAGAGCTACCTAAAGCTTGGGAAATTATGACTACTTTCTGCTCAGAGTGATTGGACGATGATGATGAGAGAGCACCGACTGATGACACCAACACGACTATGGGATTGGTTGAAAGCCTTCATTTCCCCTAAAGAAGTTGAAGGCCGCCTGGAGGGGTCACCTGTTTTAACCACTCGCACCACTATACAGTATTGTGTTGTTTGTCAGTCAATCAGTAGACACTAAAATGGCGTCACATAAGGGACGCTTAACGTTGCAATTTGTACTGTTGTTACGTCAGTAAAACGTGCGCATGCTATGAATCACGAGAAAAATTATGCACTCTGTAGGATACAACACAGCATGACATATGAGCTTTAAAAGCAAGAGTTACAAATATTTGTTACTCTTAATTTTGGTTTTATTTGCTTTTCAAAGAGAACACTTTCGGGTACCCTATGGAAGTACATCTAGTAGATAGGAACATATATATATATACAACAAAACAAAACTGCAGTTAAAATGATGTTATAAATTTGTCTTACTGGAATTCGTACATGGCCAAAGTATGAATTCAGAACTGTTATAAATCTCATTGTGATAAGTCCTCAGAAATGTATTTACTTCAAACGAAAATTTATCGTTCGTTAAAATCACAGTTTTCTGAAACTATTATTATACAATATTCTTGTTTGTGATTTTCATTATTTTTTCTTTTGAGATTGCATTCCTCCAATGACGTCACATACATTTCCTTGGTCTGCGGTAGTTTTTCGTATAAAATACAGATGTTTATGAGTGAAATCACTTAAAAATTTAATCATCTAATATTCCCAAAACTATTGCCAGTAATTAATAACTGATGTAGAACAGGCAAAAGAATCAGCTCTATGGCAGTATAAATATAATTACCACATCAGTTACAAGTTTTCAGTCAACTTCAACTATTATTACTTGGATTCCAACCTATGAAAGTTTATTTACAGTTTTATTTGTTGTTAAACGAAAAGCTACACAATGGGCTATTTGTACTTCACCCACACTGAGAGGCACCTGCGAGAGAGTAAATGATTTATAGTTTGCGAAGAGGACACTTGACAAATGGAAATTGATTGAACAAACGATCCCCTTCATACTTCGCCGGGTATATGTTTTAGACGAATAAATGTTCATACCTGGCTAATTAATATGCTCTAAATACTGGTTAACTAATATGTTCTAAACACTGGTTAATGAATATCCTCTGAACACTGGTTATTGAATATGCTCTAAACACTGGTTAATGAATATGCTCTGAACGCTGGTTATTGAATATGCTCTAAACACTGGTTAATGAATATGCTATAAACACTGGTTAATTTTTGTTTGTTTAAAGTTAAGCAAAGCAATCACACTTTATTCTATACTCTTATATATAACAGATTAGTTATTTTTTTACAAAGACATATTCATATAACAAACATACAATTTCATTGTAGCCCTTCCTCGCCATCGGAATCCTTCCTTCACCTTGGTTTCACGTTTATCTATTCATCAAAAGTTACTTTTTAATTAACGATTATTTTGCAGACATCATATGTAACATCCACAAAAAAATACACCAGTTATCAATAAACAATCACTATTAACCATTCATAAGGATCACCTTTATCAAACATTTTATTTTGTAAAAGATGTCCATAATCGCTGACGTCAATGAAGCATAGATAGGATTATTTCGAAACGTTATTCATGCAGTTACTACTGAAAATGATAGAAAATCTGCTCTTAATTGCCTTTTACATTAAATTAAGTATTTCACACTCACTGAATGGCAAGGTGCCCTAACATGAGTTTTAAAATAAATGACAAATCAGTGTTATCATAATCTAATCATTTTACAACTTTTTTGGATTTTGAAGCAAAATTTTATAAACACATATAAAATGCCTACTTCTTGAGTATCTCGGTTTAACGAAAATCGTGTCTTTTTCAACATGAGGTCGCTTAATGTTTTTAAGATAGTCATCCAATTCATGGTTACCATGTATCAAATAACTTTTTAGCCTTTTAATGTACAAACTTTGTATTAAAATCGCCAATTTTACACGTTTTCGAAAAAGTATAAAACCACCACTGATTATGATATAAATTGAGTGATGAAGAGGCTTCAAAGTGAAATGTTGTTTATCAATATTGAAAGGTATGATCCCTTGCACCAACATTGGGGAGTTAATAAGTTTCATAGAAGAAAATATAATACACTCAAAATGAGAGTTAAAAGCATAACAATACTCAATTTTGCAACACCTTGGGTCATGCCAAAAGTCTATATCATTTACTGGTTATCCGTAGAATAATTTCAAAAAAAAAAAAAACCATCTCGATATGTGCTTGTCGTAGCATCTGAGTAGCCTTTGATAACCTCTTTTTGTATTCATAACGGTCATCCTGAGGTGTGTCTTCAGTTCTTTTTCCACTTTTTCCGCACACTTCAAATTTGTTGCATTACATTCTGAAACTTTAATCTTTCCATAAACTCTCCATTTTTCTGCTAAGCCTGATACATTACTGGGTTCTGACAAGCACTTGAGATCCTAAAATACCTTGATGTTTTCAGGTATTCTTTCACTCCAATCTTGATATGTCTTTCTATAAGTCTTGTTTCAGCTGAACTTTGCAATAACTCTAACGTTATCTGTTGATAAAGTTGCATTTATTCCAGTTGACTGGTATTTTATAGAGTTTCTCTTTCAGAAGATAACGGAGTTTCTGATCGTATCCATTTACACATTTTTGCATCTTAGTCTCTAAAACCACAGCCGATTATAAAACAAACTGGGTTATCAAGGTACTTGAAAATATATTAGATATTAATTTTATTATCAACACTATGAGGCATGAGTTCAGTTGAAACGAACTAAAATTGCATCTTCAAATTAATAAATTAGTTATTAAAGAATTTAAAAAGGAAATGATTAAATACAATAAAACGAAATACTCTCCAATCCATAAACCAATATTTTTAACGAAACGCTTAAACAAAAGTGTGGATGCAGCGTGTCACAAAAACAATTAAAATGATAGTTGACCATATATGAGAGATGGACCACTTGACTCTGTACCTGGAAACCATATGAATGCCGATAACACTCTTTCAGCTTATCTATTACATTCAAACCCATTTTTTTAAAACAAAAATAGCGTATACAGAGTACTACATAGATGCTAAGGGTAAGCGACGGCCATCTTGAATTCCGAGGCCACAGTTTAAAAAGAAAAATGAATTAATCCTATGACTAGAAATGATTAGTATTCAGTATGATTTTCATGTTAAGCTTTATGAATTGGACTTGGAAATACCCAGATCTCGAAAAAACAACAGTAAAATATAGCAGAAAATAAGAAAAAGAAAATACATTCAACTATCCAGCTATTTTGAAGAAAATATCAAATGACCCCGTATCCAGAATTAATCGGAACGTAATATCTATCACTGTGACAAAATATACTGAATTTCATACCAGAGAACGAACATACAAACACCATTTACAGAACATTCGAATCGTGACGGAGGTAGTACGTAGTAACACCTAGAATAAACATAACTGTAAAAAATACAATTTTACAACTGCACATTTTTAAGCGTTCTTAGTTTACGTTATTTTATTAGTATTTTTTTATCCTTCGACTACTATTTTTTTTACTTTATTGAAAACCTTTATTTTAGATAACTCAGACAAAATGCAAAGGTTATTAGCAATGTCGTAAATATAAGATGTTCTCTTTGACAAATGGAAAACTTCATATTAATCTTTATATACATACTCTGAGCGTGTGTCCTAGAAGTATCAATCTTTAGGTTTTTAGAGAAAATATGGCTTAACTTTCTCCACTAAAATGGTTAAAAAATTTTACTTGTTGACAGCGTTTACACTTTTTTTTGGTTTAGTGATAAACAGTAAATTAAACTTTGTATATAAATCAATGTTTCTTGAGATTATTTAAAAATATTTTGTAAGTATGATCCTATATAATGTTTTGGAAGCCGTGACCAGCTCATATTAATATTATTTATAACATCTAGATTTGACTTATTTTCAACTGATGACGGAAAGTGTATAATTAATGAATAACAAAGTGAACATTTACAATACAACTGTTTTTTTATAGGCATTCATAGAACTATGCTAACGAATGAAACCGTTGAGTTATTGGTAATTTGCAGACAATGATTTACAGAATACAAAATTATAAAATAACCAATAGTTATTTTAGAAGAACATCCACAGTAAATAGAGCATCTCCACAAGAACAAAAACCCTTGCACATAGATAGACAACAAACTTATAAAACAAAGGCTACAAACAAGGATATGAAACTACTTTAATATAACCCAAGTTTGTGTGAAAGTAGGACCCATACAACAGAGGAAATGCGCCATCTATAAGATTTAATGTACATATTCACATTCTATACTTACTTTCCATTACTATAGAAAGTGAAAAAAATGAGGTAAAATGTTGATAAAATAAGTTACTAAAATAAATTATGTTAAATATATGACAACAGTCTTATACGTCAGATTACGAAAAATATAACGAATATTAAAAAGTGAAAGCAGTATATTACATCAGACTAAGACCTATATAACAAAAATAAATACGGGAAAATAGTATATTACATCAGAAACAGTCTCTATTGGATCAGTTTCCAATCTATATGACAACCATTAAAATATGAAAATAGTCTCTAATACTGTATATGATACAGGTGGACATATGTATATAAAGCTGTTTCTTTTTACATCAGACTTTGTAACACGTCAAATATTCCAGACGTATAATTAATTTTTTCTACAACAATTATCTCTAGCATCATTGTTCTATGGTAACAAAAACGTTCATATTGTAAAAGAAAATCAGAAATAGAAGGTATTTCCACATCATGCGTGTGGTCTTCAGGCGTAGCCTTTTTTATAGGAAGCACGCACCATACACGTTTAATTCCTTAAGGCTTTATACTGAGAAGTGCGGACTTAACTTGCTGTCAGACCACCCTAGGAATGAGAAACGATTAAAAGATTGTATCAGATCAACAGTAGTTAGGTGGGTTTTGTTATTCGTCACATGTGCCATGACTAGTCAAAATATAAATGACTACAAGAACATGCATTCATTAATCATGGAAACATGCTTTATCTCCTTGTTCGGCAACTTGGTTGTCCGTGAGTGAATTTCCAATTCTTGAAGTGCTGATAATGTGATTACCAAGTTATATTGGTCTGATCTTAAATTTCGTGAAAAACATGAGCTAAATAACTTTAGTATAATGTGAAGGGATTGATCCGAAAGCGAAAACGTCTTTATTTGTAGATAATATATATATATATATATTTAGCTAATTCCTAAATATTATTACTATTACAACAGGGTTCCTGTTCTTTAAACTTATTGTAGTAAAGCAATGATTTACACATAATGTTTATTTGTTTATTTTTTATAGAGATCTCTTGAAAATTAATTAATTATTCAAACAAAATAAGGAAAGAAAACACATCACAGGCTTATAGGATAATACATAGCATTGCTATGGTATGCAATATAATTATGTGAGTTCTCATTTTCATTATTTCATGGAAAGTTTTTCGCATATATTTCTAGTTGAAAATAGCTTAGATAAAATTAAGGAAAATTAATTATACAGCCAAAAATACAATAGACATGATCTAGCAAAAATCTTAAGTTGTTAGTACTTATAATTCTAGTACAACACTAGATATTTTAATATTGTTAGTACTTATAATTCTAGCACAACACTGGATATTTTAATATTGTTAGTACTTATAATTCTAGCACAACACTGGATATTTTAATATTGTTAGTATTTATAATTATAGTACAACACTAGATGTTTTAATATTGTTAGTACTTATAATTCTAGCACAACACTAAATATCTTAATATTGTTAGCACTTATAATTCTAGCACAACACTGGATATTTTAATATTGTTAGTACTTATAATTCTAGCACAACACTGGATATTTTAATATTGTTTGTACTTATAATTCTAGCACAACACTAGATATTTTAATACTTGATTGAAAAAACAAAAAGCTTAACTTTTCAATTCTTGTACAAACTAAAGAAAGATTCTTTTAATAAAAAAAACATATAAATTATATGAAAAACGAGACCTACAATGTTCTGGCCACACAAAGTAAAATGAGTTGACTATTCAGTATAATGATGTACAGGGTGTTCAAGAATTTCGGAAACACATTTGAAAAATCAGACTGGGAAAACAGTTTAACATATACACAAATGGTTTATTACATGTACCAGAATATTGTTTTTTTCCGTTTTTTATAGTGTACAATGATCATATTTCAACATATGCATCACGAGTTACACGCGAAATGTTTAGTCTGTACCCAAGGTATTTTCCACATTGTAGAAGCAACCTTTGTGAGGAATTCTTGGATACATTGACGCAATGTATTCTTACTCGCAACCTTACTAGCATAAACCGTCTATGAAGCTCCATAAAAAAAATATTCATAGGCATAATGTCCCGAGAACGAGGGGGGCCTACTGATCGGGCCTTTCCATCCAAACCGTCAACTGTGGAATGTTTCATCAAGTGTGTTTTGGGCACTAAGTTTGTATGGAGGGGCACCGTCCTGTTACAATACAGGTTAATAGCATCTATTGGAACAGTAAAAAAACAAAAAAACTTACAACATTATTCTTGCACATGCAACTAATGTTGTCTCCTATGTTAAACGGTTTTCCCGGTATTGTTTTTCAAAAGTGTTTTAACAATTCTTAGACACCCTGTATTATTTCCAACATTTTATTCTGCAGTTTCTTTTTTTTTTTTGGATTTTTCTATAATTTCTATTATTTTATCATAAAAATGAATCAAATGACTGAAACGCTCTAACATAGGGTTCAATCCCTGCGGAAGACACAACGCGAATAGCTCATTGTAAGCTAAACCTATGTACTGATATATTGACTATTTAAAAATGTTTACCGATTCTTTTATAACAAATAGACAATAATGTTTACAGTCAAGACACAACACAAATAAAATATGATGATCATTCCTTTTTCTGTAACGCCAGATCTAAATTGTTATGAAAAACACCGAAGTAAATGTGACAAGATTTTCGGTCTTTTATACCCATACGCTACCTATTATATACGTTCATAAATATGCTTATTTTCATGTACATTCTATCGAAATGATACAAGGTTTATAAATTTGATATTTATTTATAAGTTTTGTGTAGATATATAAACTTAGTACTGGCATACCGTCATTATGAGTTAAATTCGATTGCTTGCAGGCCTAACTTATAACGCAAAACTGCTTTAAATGAAACGAATAGATATATATATATATAACAAAACACTACAATGATTAAAACTCTTCTGTTTTTTTCTATTTCATATTAATTTCTTCCACTGATTTCGTGAGTCGTTCTTCAAGATGTAATTTTACATAGAATCTATAATAAAACATTCAAATACCAATTTCAACTAAACATAAGTAATCTAAATTAAATACACACATATATATGTATTCAAATTTCTTCATGTCGAGATGCAAATGAATTGCCTATCGATTACCAGGCGACAAGCCTAATGACTGAATCTGTTGTGATAGGTGTAAAGTTGTGATAAATCGTTAATAATCATTTTTATATTTGTAATCTGCGGAAAATTCATGGAAACTAAAATCATAAGAAAATGTTCGTAACGCTCTATAAAATGGTCACCTGTTAATATGTAACATGAAGAAGTTTAAGATAGTTAATGGTAAAATAAGGAAAGGATTTAGTATATGAAACAGTGTTGTGTCTAGAACTTGCGGAATATAATTGGTTACATTTTACGAGTAGCTGATTTACTATGGTAGAGAAAACGAATATTGTGTGCAACTTTAATAAATGCGTCATTTTCTTTTCTTTGTAAATGGACAACACAGTTTACTGTCATTAAATGACCACTGTGATTATATCATGTAGGAATTTATCACTTATCTTATAATAAAGATTGGCTTGCATTGTTAGTTACATTTTGCATTTTAGTTAACTGTGGTTACCGGCGAGAAAGAAACGTCTGTTCTTGTTTATATATATATATCCTTTTTTAGCTAATATTAAATTTATCTATGATTGTGTTTTTATTCTGCGTCTTTTTAGAGCAAGTATGTAATAATGTATGTATTGTGTTTATATATATAAATATTATTATAACCTAGTTTGTTTCCTTACACGTAATTTCTCTATGCGCTTATTTTATGTTGACATGCCGTTATGTTAAATGGCATAGCTATATTCTTCTGTGCCACTTGTCTGTTTACTACTTTACTTATTGTTTGTTTGTTTTAAATTAAGCGCAAAGCTACACGAGGGCTATTTGCACTGACGTCCCTAATTTAGCAGAGAGAAGGCAGCTAGTTATCACCAACTCTTGGGCAACTCTTTTATCAACGAATAGTGGGATTGACTGTCACGTCATAACGGCTAAAAGAGCGAGCATATTTGCGAGTCGAGCGTCCTAACCACCTGGCCATGCCGGGTTATTTTACTTATCGCTTAAGTATTTACTCCTGTGTTTATCGTTTAAAATTTATCACCACATGAATATTTATCGTTTATAATTTTCCATTGCGCTTATTGTAGGTTTATTTACAATTGTACTTGCTATTTGTATTTTTCATTCTACTGTACATACAATTAATATCGCGCGTATTGTATAGCTATATAAAAGTGTGACTGACTGACTGCTAAAACTTCACTTATCGTTATCCGTCGTTTCTTTATTAACTGCTATATATACTTATTGCTGTATGACTATAAAATAAATAAAGTTACTATATCAGGCCCCGCTCGTCGGCGGGTTTATTGCTTTTCATTATATTGTGTGTGTGAACTCGGAAAGTTTTCATTTGATTTTTTTTTTCAAATTTCGTGCAAAAGCTAGTGTGTCCTCAAGGGATAACTGGTTAACTTTTGGTGAATGTAACTCAAAGTTCAACCAATTTCATTATAATGATAGCAAGTAGAGATTTTGAAAAACTGTCAAGCTCGAGAACAAATTGGGATAAAAATATTATATTGGCATATTGACCTACATGTTTGGGGCAAGGAGTTGTTTGGTGTATATTTCACATTGGCTACTGTAAAACTTAAAAACACAATGAGGGAGCTTACACCCTCTGAGTATCACCCTAGTTATACATGTACTTACATGAACTTCGCTGATTTGTTTACTGCTTTCATTATTACATGTCTGTATTCAAATTTGCTTGCTATATACACTTACTTACTGCTGTGCCTTTCATCAGTTATTTGTTATCGTCCTTATCTATAACATATGTACCTTTAGTACTTGTCATCAGCATACTTTATAATACTGGCGAATACAATGGCGAAACGATGTCCTGTCAGAGACTTAACCCCCTTATTAATACATATGAAGCTACAATGGCGAAACGTTGTCCTGTCAGAGGCTTAACACCTTTATTAATATATATGAAGCTGCAATGGCGAAACGCTGTCCTGACAGAGACTTAAAACCTTTATTAATATATATGAAGCTGCAATGGCGAAACGTTGTCCTATCAGAGGTTTAACACCTTTGTTAATATATATATGAAGCTGCAATGGCGAAACTTTGTCCTGTTAGAGACTTAACACCTTTATTAATATATATGAAGCTGCAATGGCGAAACTCTGTCCTGTCAGAGACTTAACACCTTTATTAATATATATGAAGTTACAATGGCGAAACTTTGTCCTGTCAGAGACTTAACACCTTTATTAATATATATGGAGCTGCAATGGCGAAACATTGTCCTGTCAGAGATTTAAAACCTTTATTAATATATATGAAGCTGCTATGATTAGGAATATTATACTCTGTTCAGATTGTCAAAATTAGAGAAGGCTATGCCTGAATCTTAGGGGTCGCTGACCTGACCGTTTAGCCCACATGCGCATGATTTACAGTTCATGTTGAAAAATTCATATTCTAATTATATTCTAAATTAAATTAAAACCAAATAGTTATTTCAACTGGTTACAATCTTTAGAGTGATCCATAAATTGGCGTGTTTACATTACTCGTGATTCATGTTGTAGTGCATATTCCTTGATCCACTCAACGTGTTTTAAACATCTTAGTTTTTTGTTGTTTTTTTTGACAGAGTTAACATATATATCGTTCATAATAGACAAAACAGTAAATTGTATGTCAGGAGGAATCATCAAAATATTCTATTTCCACGGTGACTGTACTCTCGATTACAGATGTTTTGTGTATCTTTGTATTTAGTTTATAGAAAATATTAGCTATTAATAAAAATATCTACTGTAATAAATGTTTTCAGTACACAAATGTCTAGTATAATGTTGAGTAAGATAACATGTAACATAAGCCCTAAATCTGCCAGTTCAAAGAAGTTTTTTACAATAATGTAATGCCATATAATAAAAAATATACATAAAATAGTATTTTATTGTCATATTTATTCAATAAAAATCACGTAATTCATTCAATGGATGAAAATATCGTTCACATATCACTTGTTATATATTACAACCATCATTTACGTTAAGTCGTCCATTCTTCGTTTAGTTTGTCATTTAATGCATTTATCAATTAGCGAAACATTTGTTGAATATTGGCAAAATATTTCTCGAAGTTTTACTAGTTTATAAATGTCTATGTTAATTAGACCAAAATGACCAGAAGTTCACTCAAATGACTGATAGGAATACTACTACTGCTTCCCAAAAAATCTTTTTGAGATTGTGACCGAAATATAAGCTACATACTTTATATATCAAACTTCAAAATCGACGAATGAAAGTATATTCATTCCCTTTTACAATAATGGAAAATACTAATTTTTAGCCAATAAAAATAAATGTCAGAGATGGAAAAGATAATGACACTGTAATACGAAATGAAGTAAGTCAAGAACAAGCCTACAACACTTACATTATTTAAACTACATTCCTATAAATAGTTGTTTAGCATTTACGTTATCAAAAATAAAATAAAATTCTGAAAAACCAACAACTGTGAGATCATAAAATCAATCATTATAACATACACTGTAGCATAAAACTAAGCTGTACCTTAGGTGTCATCACTCCAGTTTAAGTATAGTAAATCGAAGCTAAACCCGAAGTATTGCCACGCCAGCACAGTCTAATAAACTCAGCTGAGTCTTAAGTGTTATTACCAGTTACTGTCTAACAAACTCAGGTGAATCTTAAGTGTTATCATGTCAACACAGTCAAATAAATTCAACAGAATCTTAAGTTTTATCATTCCAGTTACCATCTAAAAAACTCAGCTTAATCTTAAGTGTTATTACTAGTTACCGTCAAGAAAACCACACTGATTCTTAAGTGTTATCGTGCCAGTTACTATCTAGAAAACTCAGTCGAATCTTAAGTGTTATTACTAGTTACCGTATAGTAAACTAAGCCGAGTCTTCAATGTTATCATAACAGTTACCGTCTAAGAAACTGAGGTGAGTCTATGTGTTATCATACCAGTTACCGTCCAGTAAACGTAGCTGAGTCTTAAGTGTTATCATACCAAATTATGTTTAAGGAAACTGAGGTGAGTCTTATGTGTTATCATACCAGTTACCGTCTAGTAAACGTAGCTGAGTCTTAATTGTTATCATACCAAATTATGTTTAAGGAAACTGAGGTGACTCTTATGTGTTATCATACCAGTTACCGTCTAGTAACCGTAGCTGAGTCTTAAGTGTTATCATACCAAATTATGTTTAAGGAAACTGAGGTGAGTCTTATGTGTTATCATACCAGTTATCGTCCAGTAAACGTAGCTGAGTCTTAAGTGTTATCATACCAAATTATGTTTAAGGAAACTGAGATGAGTCTTATGTGTTATCATACCAGTTACCGTCTGGTAAACGTAGCTGAGTCTTAAGTGTTATCATACCAAATTATGTTTAAGGAAACTGAGGTGAGTCTTATGTGTTATCATACCAGTTACCGTCTAGTAAACGTAGCTGAGTCTTAAGTGTTATCATACCAAATTATGTTTAAAGAAACTGAACTAATCCTTCATTTTTATCATAATAGTTTTAGCCCACTAATACTAGCTATGCATCAGTCGTTATTATAATTGGGGAAAACGTAAATTATTATTAGGTACGCAAGACATCTTACTCACCTGGCAAAAAGTAACTTAGTATTGATCCATGGACCTGATATAGAACCATAGGAGATAACGTTGTCGCAGCTAGTAACCCGCTTACACGGTCACCTAAGTTAAATGACTAATTAATTTGTTACTATTTTGTTACTACTGTATACTAACGATTATCTAGTTTATATCTCAAGTTTTGGATGCTACGCTACTGCCGTCTCCAGGTGTTTTGGTGTGTTCGAACAGTGATCGTCTTGTGTCGTGACTTATAAATACTATTCTGACTTTAGGATGTTTATACAGGGTGGGCCAAAAGTAGGGTTACAGTTGCTCTATTACTTGTTTCTCCTTCACAATCACGTTCACCTGACACCAATGGATTTCTTTTTTTGGGGTGTAGTCAAGAAC
>NW_013668153.1:77452-89025 GCF_000517525.1 Limulus polyphemus
GTTCTTGACTACACCCCAAAAAAAGAAATCCATTGGTGTCAGGTGAACGTGATTGTGAAGGAGAAACAAGTAATAGAGCAACTGTAACCCTACTTTTGGCCCACCCTGTATATCCTCTGTATGATTTCAGGGTCCCTCGACATAGTGGGATATGGATGTGTGTCTGTTGCTTTCTTCCTGCTTATTCTCGGTATTTATCTTTTTTATTTTCATCTTAATTAAGTCTTTGTGATATCCATTCTCAAGAACTGTAGTGCTGTGTTTATTCCTTTTAATTAGCAGCCTCTGTATTACAAATATTGTTCATTCTAAAACTAGACAGTCTAGGCTACTAGTTTTTACACTTTTGGGGTGATTTGGTTTATACCGAAATATTTATCCGTTTCTGTTGGATTTCTGTAAACTCCTGCTGTACATGAATTGTTCGTCTTATAAGAATGGAAGTTTGATTTCTGCTACTTTAGAACTTCTAAGATTTTTTGCACTATCCTTATGTGATGTGAAGTTTCAACCTTTCCGTCGAAACTGGAAGATAACTTGGAACACTTGGAAGTAGATAAGAAAATAAAATTTATCCAAGGAAGAAAATATTAAACTGTCTTTGCTGTATTGGTCTGTGCTGTGGCCAGCTCTTTGTTAATTTCTTTCACAGCAATAAGAACTTTTGGCTCCATGGTCAGGTGGTTAGGGCGCTCGAATCGCAATCTGAGGGTCGCGGGTTCGAATCCCCGTCCCACCAAATATTCTCGCCCTTTCAGCCGTGGGAGCCTTATAATGTGATGGTCAATCCCACTATTCGTTGATAAAAGAGTAGCCCAAGAGCTGGCGGTGGGTGGTGATGACTAGCTGCCTTCCCTCTAGTCTTACACTGCTAAATTAGGGACGGCTAGCGCAGATAGCCCTCGTGTAGCTTTGCGCGAAATTCAAAAACAAACAAACTTTTGGCTCATCATATCAAAACATATCGAGTACAGACATAAAAGAAAACAGAATTAAATCAAAATCCATGAAATCGTCTTTGTTCTACGACGAAATAAGAATGAAAAAAAGGTATGTTGATCAACTGGTTGAAACTTTGTATATACTATTTATAACTTAGTATTGAAGTATTGCAATACACTTTAATCGTTTTTATCATTATATATTAACTAATAAAATCGCTGAACTTTAAATTTTTTCTAACATTCGTCCTTATACAAGATTTCAGGTCACTGTGAAGTTAATCTCTTTAAGATCTTGATGTTTAACAAGATTCTTGAAATATATTGAAAGTTCGAACTAATATGTGAGTCATTGCTTACTTCTTCAGGTCATGAAAAATGGGTAACCACTTGATATTTATGTTCGACACAGCCTTATACTTTTAATTCTGAACTGTAATGAATCCATTTGGTTTCCCTAAGTATTCAAGTAGTAAAACAAAATTAAAGTTTTTCACTCTTAAGTTGAATATACAGTGCGTATGTAGTTACTTGGTTAATATTTTTTTCGACAACAAATGTAAATTTATCTGTTAATTTCTTCAGCAAAACGTGAATTTCATGAAGGAAAAGTGGAATAAAGGCCTAATCTATTCTTTGGTTCACTACTCCCACTGCAACAGACTACTTTCGCCGAATTCGCGGTTCATCAGTGCTGCTTGGGAAAGCTAAACAAATAAATAAAATAGGCCTCACATAGTGGTGGAAAGTGAGCAGTTTGCTAGATTTAGCTTTTCTTTATTTAAATTCACGTTTTGGCGAAGAAAAGAAATGAACAAATAAATAAATAGCTAGTCCGCTCAATAATAATGAATGGTTAATTGTGATGGCATGTCATCTGCTATCCAAACAACTAAAGTAGTTTAGGTTATTAATGGTGAGTAAACGACTATACAGCTAAACCAAACAAACGCAAGTTTCACATTTGAGTTACAAAATAACAGCAAGGTTTCTACGAACACTGAACTAGCTGCCAAGTGTACATTTTGGGTTTCTAGAAGATTCTGAGAATTAAAATATTATCAGTAAGGTAAATGACAGTCAATCGTCAGTTATATTTTTATATAACTTAAGAATTATTCAATAACTAAGAATGATCAGCTAATTGGTTTCCAAATATTAAAATATTTTATGCCCTTAGTAAAGGTAAAGGGGTTTTGAGTTTTCACCTCATTGCTGTTCTAAATACCTCTGAACAAACCACTTTTAAGATCTTAAGAGTATTTAAGGTTTTCTTTCTGAAGTTAAAAAAACAATAAAAAAACATTCATTGCAGCAAACGGTATTGTATTGTTGTAATAGTAGTATCATTCAGCTAAAAATACGCCCATTAAAAATTTTGCAAACAAAAAATTAGCTATCTTATTGTTTAAAAAATAAGAATAAACATAACAGCGTATGTTTATTCTTATTTGTAATGTACGTTTTCGAACTAAACCTCCCTAGATGATCTCAAATGATGTTCTAATTGGTTAAGAACTACATTCTGAGCACGTTGATATTATTAATTTGAAGTCAGGCATATACCGTACGTCGTTACTGACAGATATGTTTATTACACTAGAAAATCACATTACCCCACTGACCAAAAATAAGTGTAGTAAGATCTACGGATACAAGTATGCAGAAAGCCACAGATGGATCTTACAGTCAATCTGTAGAATGAGCTTATCTCTCTACAGTTGGTAAAAATATAGTCAATCTCTGTTGTTTGTCTATCTCCTCACAACCGCATTTTTCCATAAATTTGAAACTTGGTGGAGAGTTTCTTACCACTTCTCAAAATTCACGACCAATTACTAATATTTCAGTGCTGAGAGGTAAAACAGTGCCCTGCATTCTTGGAGATGGTGTATGGTTTGCATACTTGAGCGCTTCCACATCAGTGGAGAGCACACTGCACAGATCTCATACAGGATGCCAGTTCACATATGGCAGGTTGGTTGCTGCAAAGCCATTGATAACTTGTAGTACGGGTAATTTCTTCTCCTCTATTCTAAGCAATTGACTGATTGTCACTTTCTGACATCACTTTCGGCTAACTAAAACATTTTTTTACATGTTCTACAATCAAGTGTTTGATATTGATACTGAGAGATTGGTCGGATGAAGTGACTTACATGCTTCTGAGGCTTCACTTCTATTGAGCCTATATAGCATACTCCTTGGAGACGTATAGCGTCCCGTCTAGTAACTCCACATTTTACGGACGTCCCGGAGATAACTATTATTAGAGTAATGGTCGAGAATACGTTTCCAACACTCTGAGTTTAATCATGGGCATCAGTGTCAGACTACCTTTATTGTTCGTGATGACCATATTCCATACTGAAGTAAAATTTCATGAACTGTAAAGCCACTCTACCATATGTTCATTTAACAATGTAAACTGAATGACAAGGTATTTGCGTTTTAAATCACATTTCACGACTATAATATTATGAACCACAATTAATTATGTACTTGTACTAATAGTCAGAGATAGAAAACACTTTTAAATAATTCACCACGAAGGGATGTTCCCATAGAAACTATCATCCCACTATTGGGTAATAGTTGTAATATTACACCAGAGTAATACTTAAGGTCTTATACTTTTATAATTAATGTTTCAATTGAGACTTTGTATGCTGTGTAATTCAGGGGTACTTAACTTTGTTTGAAAGTGGGAGGGGAAGAGGCAAAAAATTCAAGTCAACCTAACATAGTTGTTAATTTACACTAACTGGAAAAAGTGGGGGGGGGCATATGCTCCTTCTACCATACGTATTTGGCGTCTATAGTGTAATCAATTGACCTAATAAATTATGGTATTGAGTGAAATACCTAGCTAGCAGCATCGAGCTACAAACTATTGTTTAAAAGGCTATTATACACCCTTGTTACTAGGAAAACTATGTGACTAACACTAGTAACAGTATTCTTAATATAACCCATCACACCCTTTATTCTGCAAGGGATCATGCATCACTATCTTGGGTGTTAAACGATTTGGTTATTTTGATATCGTTGAGACACAATGGCTATCGGTTTACTACATAGTATCAGAGAAATCCTAGAGGGGTACTCAGTATAGCGTATACCTCCGCCACGCAGCGTTGATCATATTCAGCCTTCAAAAAATACGAAAATGTGTTTGTATGTCCGTCGTTATAACGGACAGGGACCATTTAGGACAAGACAAAGAGGAATAATATTCTACATATGTTCATCGAGTTCCATCAAAATCTGATCATTTCTAACTGAATTATAGAGCAAAAATAGTGTGAAAAATCTGTTTCCATGTTAACATATAGTGTTTTTTAATTTTCGTGGCCTTACTGTGACCTTGACCTTTGGCTTTGACCCTCCAAAAATTAAACACTTCTAAGTTAGGTCATAGTCCAAATGTATACCAACTTTCGTCCAAATCTATTCAGCTGCGTTCGGGAAATCTTGCTAACAAACACACACCATACACGCAAATAAAAACACACACAGGGGTGAAAATGTAACCCCCCGTCACATTCGGTGGTGGAGGTAACAAATAGACACGTTTTACATGTAAGGTATCTGCCAGTTACTAGTTTATTTATTTATGGCCAAGATCATAAATGCACTGCTCAAGGGCGCTGGAAAAAATTTCCAAGTATCTTTTAGCTAAAGTAATAACTTTCGTGTAACATTAACACAAACAACTAACCAGTTTTGTATTAGCAAGCTGCTTAATCCTTCTTGTTTCAGCTGTTGTTATTCGTATACAGCTGCTATGTTTAAGATATTATTGGTCAAGTTCTTGTTTTACCAACAAGTGTTAACACCATCCTTGTAAGTTATTGTGTAAGAACTTAAGATTAAGTTGTTGATAAAATTTCCAAATACTGTAATAAAAAAAAAGATAGTTATATTATAAATACATTTCCAATAAAGTATACCAATTATATTAATTAACGACTAGCTGAAGAAGAGCACCTGCTATATATAATATTTATGGAAATATAATTATTTTAATTTTTTACTATAACTTTTGGTGATGTCTTTAACAAGTTCATTTAATTCGTTTATTATTATTTTCACCATGCGTTTATTCAGTTTTCATCTTTCCACGTATAGTGCAATTGAAAACAAAGACAATATAGTAGTTGTAAACGAAAACATATTTCAATAGTATTTCCCTCAGTGGGACAGCGGTAAGTCTATGGACTTACAGCGTCCAGGGTTCAGTTCCCCGCGGAGGACACAGTAGATAGTCTAATGTGGCTTTGCTCTAAAACAAACAAAGTCAATTGCATATGACAAAATAGTAAATAAAAACAAATAATTAGTTCGTATATATGCTAAATTAAATTGGATAATTATTTTCATTCACCAGAATAGCTAGCTGTAATAAAGTCCCTCGGTGGGACAGCGGTAAATCTTCGAATTTACAACGCTCGAGTCAGGGGTTCGATTCTCCTCGGTGAATGCAGCAGGTAGCCAGATGTGGCTTTTCTATAAGAAAAGATACATACATCTGTAATAACGTAGACTACTTTTTTATAGCGTATTAAAATCTACAGCAGCTGTACTACGCACATTTTTTTTACACACAAGTTATAAAACGAAAGCAACTTGATGATACATTATCCAACATGAGGTATTAAAAGTCACCCAGTGGCATAACAATAAATCTGAAGGCTTATAACGCTAAAAAACGGGTTTCAATACTCGTAGTGGGCACAGCACAGACAGCCCATTGTGTAATTTTGTGCGTTAAAACAAACAAAGAAAGAGGAGTTATAAACAACAACAGTTGGGCATGTCTGACAGCTACTACTTACAAGCTTTGTTTCAACTGGGCATTAGAAACACAACCCCTTCTACTACATCCTGAAAAGAAATTGGTTGTTACATTAGAGAATGGCCATTGTTTCTGCACTGAGCTAATACAATGTTCATCTTGATAGAAATGGTCTTCCAAAGATTGTAAATGAAATTGATATAAAGCTTGAGTTACGGTATCCAAAAGTCTATCAGTGGGTCAGTGGTAAATTTCCAGACTTCTAACACTAAAGCCCTGGAGTCGATTCCTCGACGTGGACAGAACGCCGCCTATTGTGTAGACCTTTGCTAAATACAAAAACAACTGTGTCCAAGTGGATTGTTGAACAAATTTAATTTTACATTATAATCCCCAAATTACCGAATTTTACATTATAATCCCCAAATTACCGAATTGTTTTGATATCCTTCATTACAGATTGAGTCACATATTGCATCATCTTGAGTAATTTTATGTTTATGCCTGTCATAGCACTCAATATAAAAAAAATAAACAACGAAACTGGGTTGAATAGCTCATTTTCTATTAAATATAAATTGGACCCCTAGCAGCAATTAGTGAGATAAATTGCAATATTGTTGGTATTTCTGTTTAATGTTTTGTATATGTGTGTAACTCAAATGTTATTAGGGATCTTGTAAACAACAAAGTCATGGGCACATAATCAATTCGGTACATAAATAATTTAAGAAAAGTTTGTTCAAAAAAGCCGATGTGGCCCAATAATTATGGAGTTAAAGCAGAATATTGCTCAGAAAAGTATTATATTTAAACATAACGTGAAAAACGTTAAATACTTTGTTTAATAGTTATCGGTAGTTTACTAAAGATTACAGAGCATCTTTAGTGAAGTGTTTATAGGTATAGAACTTTACCTGGCTTATTAGGTAAATCCAAAATGGGATTTTGTTTTCAAAAGAGAAGAATTATTGTCAGTTGAAACTGTCCGTTTCTAGGTTTTGGTTTAAAATCTGCTTAAAATAACTGATCCAAGCGCAGTATGATCCAAACATAATGTGACCAAAAATAAAGGTAATATTTGTTACGCATAACTTGATGAATATCTTCTCCTGTACGGTTACTACTTGAAGATCCAAAAATTCACTTGATGTCAATTAACAGCGAGATATACTGGACGTTGATGTATAGCGGTCTTTGTGTTTTGCCGAGATATACTGGCAGGTGATATATCTTGATCGCTGTGTTTTGCCGAGATATACTAGCCGTTGATATATATCGATCTCTGTGTTTTGCCAATGATTTTAGAAACTCTAAGAAATCAAACTAGCTTGATCAACACGTTCTTCAGTGAAGACCAAATCATCTGAACAGCTTGTTGCTACGTTGTTCATTTTGCATTGAAAATATTACCGTTTCTATGCTAGTCTACATAAAAAAAAAGATATATTATTATCTCTGGGAACTATTCTTTTCCTTTCTAGTGAATAACGTAGTTTTAGTTCGTGTTCTAAGAAAACCGTCACTACCCTAACCGTCGAATCTATATGTATTTGCCCTTTTAAGATAGAAAAGTAGTTATGTGTCCAACTTTGATTAACGCAATTGACTTCTTTTATGCCTAAATATGACTTTATGTACGTGTTAACAGTAAATATCCTACGATAACTGAGAGTATGTTTTTAAAAAAAGTACTAAATTCCTTTCAATATAAAAACAACATCATCAGATGTCGAACGGCAGATACAGGATTGATTAGATGACGTCTTTCCAACGTCATCAGTGTGAAACCGTCTGAAGGTGAAGTTCCACACACCTGGATACTGCATCGTGAAGGTCGAAGGTTTTATACTTTTTTTAAGGATAACTACATCAGCCTGTTGTAGTCATGTCGTACTTTTAATATATCAACTTGATTAATTAGACGTGTAACAAATATAACGAGAATATTAGCATACCTTTTAAATAGTTAAAAATAACAAAGATAGACAAGAAAATCGAAAAAAAAAGAGTAAAGACATGTAGAGTGTTTTCTTAATATTTCATCGCTGTAATACTTGAACGGAACAAATTACACTTAGAATCAGTTTATACAATAAACCTTATTTTTAAATTTGATTTAAAAAAGTGTGGTTCAGTTACGTATGATATTTAACGCATAAGTAAAGTATACAAAATGTATCACTAATAAAAACAACTCCATAAAATTGCGAACACCAATTCAACATATTAACGTAACAATTCCACTCTGATGTGAGTAAATTATACGTAACCTGGAACAATTACCTCTAGTATGACTTCGTTACCAGGTCAGCCTTCTTTACAGTATTTAAAGATGGCTAACACTTTAAAAACTCTTGGTTTACTTTAGCAATGAAGGAAGAAGTTTTAATATCATTAGAAACACACTAGTATGTCTATTGGGAATAGCTCGAGCCGCAACACTGCAAGGCAAAATCCGTAATTTCGTCTGATGGCACGTAATAAAAGAAATTGTAATTTCCGTTATTCGATTTTAGGGGCAAGACAAAACAATTATAGTTATAGCAAGAAGTTCTGTTGACTGCTTGTCCTCCTTCTGGCTATAAGTTCAAAATTACAGAGGGCTATAACTGAACTATAAAGGTCTCAGACCTAGCTGTTTAGCCCATACGTACAGAATTTAGAGTTCAGGTTGAATTTACTAAATAGCGTTTTAACGTGATTTTATGGAGTTCTATGTTATTGTTTCCATCGTGCAAAGCTACATAATGGGCTATATGCACTCTATCAACCGCAGGGAATCGAGCTCCGGATCTTAGCGTTGTAACTTCGTAAACTTACCACTTACTCACCGGGGGAACAAACAGGTGTATGTTGTTTTTGTCGCGCAAAGCTACACAATGTGGTGTCTGCACTCTGTCTACCTCAATTGCTATTAGACATGCTAATACGTTTACGGTGGCATTAGTAAACCTTTTGTCACATAAATTAGTCCGACCTTTTTTAAACACTGACGCAAAAGTTCTTAAGCTTTGCATCTGTTTCTTTGTATCAAGAATATCGAGCAAGAAAAAGTAATATTCGTATTTCTCTTTCATAAAGGCTGGTTGAAACTAACTTCTATACATATAAAATTTTAGTTTATCCACAGAAAAAGCGATCTGTAAACATTAACGAAGACTTGGGTTGTTGTCTATTGGACGAAAACGCTTTTGAAATTATTAGGCAAGAACTACTTGAAGAATGTAAGATCCCTGTATATGGCTTTTAAGCCTTGACACATATATATATCAACTTGAAAATGTTTCGTTTTCCTCTTGTAGATTTATATCATTATTAATTTATACTTATAGCTTATGTTTCACTTCTCAACGTTAAAAAGCTTAACTCTGTCTACTTTCAGGATACGTATAAAACATGATCTGTAAAAAATCGAAAATCACCAGTTTTCAGACTATAAAAAATTAAAGTATCATAATACAACAGTTCAACATGATCTACTTTTTACTGTTGCTGACCTTTTTTTTTTCAGAATGTAATCATCATTCTTTTGAATATATAAACATTAGGCATACAATGGATGTTGTATTTTTTATTTTATTTTTTCTCACTAAGAATAAGAATTCAAACACTTGGAACCTAAACAAAAAATCTAAGATCATGTCATCAATTTAAACTATTTTTTGTAAGTGAACGTTTCACAGTGTTAATAATGCTTGGAGACGGCTTGAATGGGTAATGAAGAAAAACTTTAATATAAGTTTAACAGCAAATGTACAACGTTTCGACAAGGTTTCATCAACGGAAACTGTAAAAATACATTCAAGAGCTCAAAGAAGAAGTTAGTTTTTGTTCTATTTCATTTCGCGCAAAGCTACACGAGGGCTATCTGCACTAGCCGTTCTTAATATAATCAGTGATAGACCAGATGGAAGGCACCCACTGTCAACTCTTGAGCTACTCTTTTACCAACGAATAGTGGTATTAACCGTCAGACTATAACGCCCCCACGGCTTAAAGGACGAGCATGTTCGAGGACGGGAATTCGAACCCGTGACCCTCAGACTGCGAGTAGAGCACCTTAACTACCAAGCCATGTCAGGTCTCCAAAGCGGTAAATCTACGGATTTAAAACGCTAAACATAGGGTTTTGATACCCATGGTGAGCACATATATCCTATTGTGTAACTTTGCGCTTAACTACAAACAAACTTGAGCATAGATGACTGGTTACTTGAGCTATTTGGATTTTTCAATCGTATTCCTATATGAGCTAATTAATTTTGTTTCAATCCAATATGCTCTTTTTAAACCATATTTTTTCACATTGTTATGTCGTACATAAATGTATTGCCCAGTTAGTTGATCTATTACATAAAATTGTTTTCTTTATTTTACATATATTACAAAAAAAAAATCATCAAAGTTTAATAGAATTAAACTTAATAGAAATTATCTTGTATCTAATTATATTTTTACTTTCTACTAATTGAAATTTTCTGTCATCCATAATAAAATTGTTATACATATCAAATAACAGTATAATTCATGCTGAAGTAACCTGTAAATACGATAATCGATAACATAAATATATGAAGTGATCATTTTTACAACTGACACCTTCAGAAATATGGGCTAAAAATAACAACACTTTCAGTAGAACAAAGTACCTATCACCTTGGCCATTGACTGTTGAAGATTATAGCTCAACAACTAAACCCACTATAGAAGATAATCATATAAGTTATTTATCTTAAAAAAGACTTTTCGAGGGATAGAAAAGATGCTTATCGTGTCATTACACATTTGTAAAAAAGGACGTTTTAACGATGAACAAAAGCAATAATGTACCAAAACATATGTTCAAATACATTGCTGAACTGATTTAATGGACTGATACATTAATAGTAAAAGCAACAGACAGCCGTGTCAGCTTCAAATCAAGTTATAAAATGCAGAAATTTATCTTTCCCCTGCAGAAGCTGATCACGAAAAGATCGAATGTGTAGATGATCATCAGTACGAATTTTTATTTTCTTAAAGCACACATATGCGTTCCTGTACAAAAAAGACAGCTTTTAGAAAATTCCAACTGCAACGGCACACTATTAAAAGCTTTAAAACAAACCTATGATTTGTGTGACGTAATATTTTATGGAAATTGGCGATGAGAAAACGGGATCAAATACATAAAATTGAGTTAAAACATGAACATAATACTAAACGTGTTCGCCTTCCCAGTGGCACAAAATGTCAAACTTTCTTCCGTGAATATGTAGATTATTCGCTTTTGTAAGCCGTGCCTAATAGCATCAAAGATCTTCCAGAAAGATCTTGGAGAAAACTCGTAAAAAAGTGTTGTAGTGGAAATCAACATATCCAAATTAAGGAGTAAGAAGATGACGAAAATTCAAATTATAACAAAGAGATGTAAGAGGTGAGTAGCGTTAGTAAAAGTGGATGAACGATTTAAACTGACGGGCACTGATTTCAAGAAAGTGCATGGACCTCTTTGCCAGGATAAAGAACGAAGATGAGGGCATACGACATGTTCGTGATACTATTAGGATGTTAAGGAAATATCGGATTTTACAAATGATGCATGAAGCGGGCAATGATAAAACGGAAATAAAGAAGAATTAAAAGATGGTAGAAGATTGGGACCTGTGACGGATTTCCTATAATATATATGTTTTAATATCGATATTTGTTTAAGATGAATCTATATTTAAAAATGTACATAACTTATACTGTTACATATGCACTGTGTAAAAATCAACAATATATGTGTGTGCGTAGACATTAGTGTAGTGTGTTAGTATTGTTACGTAAGCTGAAGTTTCGAGAAACAC
>NW_013668153.1:89888-122443 GCF_000517525.1 Limulus polyphemus
AGAAAAGGGAAGATGTCAAATGTCATTCATCTTGTTTGTTTTTTTGTATGTGAAATCTACGTCTTTTATTCTGAAAACTACATGTTCTGATCTGTTATGTACTGCATCTGAAGCATCTCGTTTCAATGACCAGCAGTAATCAGCCATCATGCTAATGTTTCACCTTCCCTGATACCTCCTCTCCATTTCCCTTATGTTTTGATGAAAACTTTCCCTTGTTCTTCGCTGACAGCACCAAGATTTTCAAGAAAATAGTCAATATGTGAGTGTAAGAAATGAACTTTCGAGCTCATATTACAACCCAACTCTGAATTTATCGAGCATGTTATTAACAACATTTTCGTAATTTGGGTACTTGTTGTTTCTTAAAACTTTGTCAATAACATCTTTAAAGGCAATCCATGCTTCTTTTTTTAACTTTCCTCATTGTCCTTTTGAACTGTTCATCCGAAGTCAATTTCCCAATCTGAGGCCCAGCAAAAATCCCTTCTTTAAGTTTCGCTTCAGAAAGAGCTGAGAATTGCCTACATAGATATCTAAACGAGTCGCCATCTTTGTCAAAGGCCTTTACAAACTGCTTCATCAAGCCCAGTTTTATGTGAAGTAAGGGTAATAGGACTTTCTTTGTGTCAACCAATCTTTCACGTTCAATGTTTTCGATCCTAGTATTAACCTGACTCTGCGTGGCCATTTTTTTCTTATCCAGTGCTGATTTTTTTCTATACTGCCCCATTCACGCAAAAAACATGGTAACTTTGTATTACCGGATTCCTGACCCAACAACATACAAAGGACTTTTAAGTCTCCACGAAGTAGCCAACTATGTTCTTTGTATTTGACCTTATTAAGAAGAAGTTCGACATTTTCGTACGTTTCCTTCAAGTTAACCGAATGAGCAATAGGAACAGATGTATATATGCTACCATTGTGAAGGAGAACACCTTTAAGACTTCTTTTGGAGGAATCAATGAACAATCGCCAATCACTTGGTTCATAGACTGCAGCTCCTAGCATTGGTATTAATTCAGCAATATTGTTGCAATAAATCAGTGAACCTTCCTACGAAAGGTATGGTATAAACCATTTCTCATGATTTCTGTACCAGTAAAATGATGTCCCTGGAGAAAGTAAGTTATTAGCCCAAAGTCTGGACCCAAAAATCTCTGAAGAATCCTTTGGAAGGCCAAAATCTCTCACCAAATAATTAAGTTCACCTTGTGTGAAAAGTTGTGGTTCACCAGACGTTTCAACTTGAAAATAATCCCTATCATCATTTCTATTGACATTAGATTCAGAATGAAATGAAACTGTATCAAGTGTCTCCAGTGGAGTAGGTACAGGTACATCAGGTCCATGAGCAACAGGTCTTACAGAAGACTGAAGGTTCGGATAAGAAATTTCATTTTAAATGCGAGTTTTGTAGCCTTGCACGTTACATGAGCAAAAATAGCAGTCATCTCAGTGGTTTCTAGGATCGCGCCATACCAATGGAATTCCAAAAGGCAAATACTTTTCTTACCTTTAATCCATTGTCACAACTCTTCGACACAAACAATGCAAACTTTGCGCGGAGCCCATGATTTGTCTTGGTCCCCAAGTTTTATATCAAAATGCCCATAATACGCCTTTTTCGACGAATTCTGTAATGTTTTGCCTTTGTTTCGTGGTAAATTTGTTGTAAATTTTTCTCCATCACGTACAGAACTGTCATATGTACTTTTACATAAGTGAATCATTTTGTTATGCTTAAAATGTTGACAACCACTGACTATAGATTTATCTAGATCAATTGCAACGTGAGATCTTATCGATTGTTCTAGAACCTACGAGAAACACACCGCTACTATATAAACGGTTAAAAGGCTGTATGACGTGTCATTTCTGGATAGTATTTGTTTGTACGTACACTTTGAGATTATTTTTTTATTTTCAATATTATTTATTCCTCGCTATGGCAACAAGAGGTTGTGTAAATGACCCAAACATATTCTGTTATATCTTTGATATCATTTTCGGATTCAGCGTACAGGAATTACTGTAGAACATGTAAACATTTCAAGACAATAAAACCATCGTGGGCCTGTGTTATTAAAATTATAACCGAACAAAGAATAATATTCGATGATTTATTACTTATGTATGTGTTTGTTGATGTAGAGAGAGCTACTTTTCCAAAATGATGGGAATAATTTCAACAAATTTAATGGGAAAATGTTTTTGATAATATTCAGAGAAAAACGAGAGTCTTGGCTTAATTCAGTCACATGGTAGGTTTAGTATAGGCAGGCTCTGTTTCGAGCATGTTAACTAGCAAATACCAAATCATGCAATATTAGAGTGTGTGATAAAGTTTTTGAGAAGCTTTTCTAATTCATCTTGCATCTGTTCCGTATTTCATACCGTCACATTAGGCTCGATTCTTCGAATAAGTGTGTGTATTTGTATGTGTGTATATATATACATATGTATCTATATATATCACTCTTTCATTTAACAGATCAGATGATATGTTTGTTGCCATGCCATGTTTTAAAAAAGCGTATATTATCAGAAAAAAGTATCTTTAGTCTTTAAATTCAACTTATATTACTAAAATAACTTTATATTGCTACAAGAAACTACTTGCAGGCAATTTTTGAATAATAATGATAATTATATCATTTTTACCTTGAATGGTGTAAAATAAAATATGTACGAGTAAAAACAACGAGTCAGAAACTCACATTTATAGTCCTTTAGTATTAAGACAGTCAATAACGCACTGAAAACTCTTACTGTAAAACTTTCAGCAACACACAACCTTTAGCAGCGAGACAGTCAGAAACCCATATTTATAGCCCTTAGCAGTTAGACAATCAGCAACATACTTAGAACCCTCAACAATAAGACAGTCAGCAACATATTTGCAACCTTTAACAATAAGACAGTCAACAATACACTTACAACACTTAACAATAAGACAGTCAGCAACAAACAAAACTTAGAAGTAAGAGCAACACACAACTGTTAGCAATTAGATATTCCGCAATACACAACCAGTAGCAGTCACACAACCAGAAACACACAACACTTAGCACTAAGATAAGCTACAACACATAAGTAACACCTAGCAACAAGAGTTAGCGACATACTTATAACCCTTAGCAGTAAGACATTCAGCGTCACGCAACTTTAAGCAATAAGACATCAACAGCTCATTCAAAACCGTTAGCAGTGAGACAGTCAACAACACACTTATAACCCTTCGTAATAAATCAGCATCACACAACCCTTAGAAATCACACATTCGGCAACATACAATCCTTAGCAGTTGGATAACAAGCAATTCTTACTAGCAGTAAGATAGTCGACAACAATTACAACCCTTAGCTGTAAAACACTCAGAATCACTCTTATCAGCATCACTTATATCCATTTACAGTAAGAAAATCACCAATATACTTTTATCTTCAGAAAAGGCTACGACGTCAGTGTTCTTAATTGATAAATAGTTCGGGTGTTTCTGGTGACAGCTTGACCCAGATATAGGCTCATTTATTACTGTAATCTGCTGGGTCAACTCTGTAATTCATGATGAAGAAGAAGACCCCAACTACGACTAGCTAGTAGCCTTCGTAGAAGTATAACTTATTAAGTCACGCCGTGATAAACCTTCAAAGCAAACGAAATATAAGTATTTTTAATCCCCACCTGGAAATATTGTTTCATTATTTGTAGCGGACTTTTCACTTGCTTTTGATTTGCATCGCAATTTGTCGTGATATATATATGCAGTTTTATTTCCCCCAACAAACTAATACGTTTTGTCTTCAGTATCAAAAATCATAGTCTCTTCGGTATTTAACATTAACAAAAACTCATTTCAGAAATATTATCGAAAATACTATGAAAATAATTTTTCATGTGATTATTATTCATTTTTATACATCTGAATATCATTGTGCAAGATTAGCTTAGTATATTATTTACGAGTAACCTAAATCTCCTAAGCTGGCCGATCCTCGTGAAATATTATTTGTATAATGGCTGGAAACATTGTTCGTATCTAGGGTATACGGCTGTGATCCATTGTAATATAATGGTAAGTTTTAGTTTTCTTGTGTATTGATTTATAACATTACATACTTCTTGACAGTTTGCCTTGTGGAATTGGCCTAATTAACTTGTAAGTTACTCTTCTTAGTTCTGATATATGTAATTATCAATAGGCCTAATATTCGTGATAAAAATCACGTAACTTAAGTTGTTAACGTGATTTTTTTACACAAACTAGGCTTATTGGTTTCTAAATATTCGCCAGCTTTCGGCGTTTAAATCGTAACTTATATATTTATATATAATAAGGTTTCTTTTGGCTTGTTTGTTTGTTTTAGATCAAAGCCACATTGGGCTATCTGCTGTGTCCACCGCGGGGAATCGAATCCTCATTTTAGCGTTGGTAGTCCATAAAGCGATAAACTTATCACTGGTTCACCATGAGAGCTTACTTTTAATGACAAGTTATCAGTAATTAGAAAAGTAATAACATATACACGAAAAACGGCAAAATCATAACCTACACATACTTACCAAATGTTTAAATAAAAAAGATGTAAGTTAATAACAACGAAATAAATTATGACATGTTTAAAAAAATCATAACAAGCCAAGAGAAATATATGTATTAGAAAGGCATTATTGATGTTGTTTGTTTTGTTATAATTTAAGCACAAAGATGGGCTATCTGAGCTGTGCTCACTACAGGTATTAAAGCCCGCGATCTGTCCACCGGGGGAATTAAACCCCAAATTTTAGGGTTGTAAATCCGTAAACTTAGGAATGAATGTAAAGACCTAACGAGTAGAATTAAAATTCCTAGGGTGCTCATATCATTTGAAAGGTTTGTGATTTAACTATAATTCTACCATATACTCCATAGAAAGCGAATTCTCTCTTTTTTTTTGTATCAGTAATAAAAATAGGATAACAGAAAAATGGAGATATAATAGGTATGATAATCAAGTAGGTATTACAAAATATCCACATGCCATTTGCGAGTACCTTTTAGCTTGGTGTTTAGGGTGCTCGGACTGGAAATTCAAGGGTGATACCGCGTTGATGCAAAAAACACGTTTCGCAATTTTGAGCCAATGATGCGCTATAAGAGTGATGGTCAAATCCAATTATTCGTTCAGAAAAAGGTAGCCTAAGAGTTGGCGATAGTTGCTATTGGCTAGCTGTTCTGCCTCTAATTAACCAATTTGAAATTAGGAATAGCTGTGTGCAGTTAACCATTGCGTAGTTTTGCTTGAAAATTCACAAACTGCTCGTGTGATATGTATGATGTAGTGTCTAGTTTTGCCATCTAGTGGTTAAGACCGCAATTATAGGTTTCTTATCACTAAAAAACCAAAAATAATCTAAACATCTCTTTATATATATTTATATATATATATATATATATAGAGAGAGTAAATCAACTTTTGTTCATATAGAATGTAACATTTTGTCCACGTATTTCAAATAAATCACCATTTTTATACTAACATTTCAACTAGAAAAGGTATTACTACTGGTGATTATAAGTGCCAAATGTATATATATATGCTTTTGGCAAAATTACAGTATTCAATTAATACGCTTTGTGTATGCCTTAAAACTGGTTAGATTACTTGTAAGAGATTTACAAAATAAAGATTAGGCAACAAGCTTGAGTTAAATTCAATGTTTAAAACGCTAGTAATGAAAAGTCCATCAGGGAAATTTTATAAGGCTAATTTATTTTTGAAGTATACCTACATACTCTTTGAATTACTTCTTAAGAGAACTTAAACTTTTATTGTAGGTTAAACGAAATTATACTTCTTTTAAGCAAGAAAGGCAAAATAATTTATTTAACTTACAATAACCTTCGAGTATGGAGCATCTTAAATGTATTTTTAAATAATTTTTTCACTTTACTAACAAAATAATTTTGTAACTACACTACCACACATATATGTTATAATACGATTTTTGAGGATGGTGCCCACACATTAATAGTTCTCTTTTAAACAACAAGTTTAAAAATATTAAAATTTATATTATTCACCATCTTAGATAAATGCAACGATTTATTCATTCTTTAAGACAATAAAAAATCTCATTCCTTTATTTCTAAAACACTAGCAAAATAATTTTTCGTTCAATGATAATCCCGAATGAAAAAGATGTCTTTCACCTGTCCAAGAGTAGTGCATAGTATTGTTTGTTTGTTTCTAATTAAGCACAAAGCTACACAATGGGCTATCTGTGCTCTGCCCACCACGGGTATCGAAACCCGGTTTCTAGCATTGTAAGTCCGCAGACGTACCGCTGTGCCACTGGGAGGCAGTGCATAGAAAAAAAAAAAACTGTGTAACACATTCTAATTAAGTTGGTGAGAGTTAAAAATAGAAAATTAATTTGTAAAAATTTTATACCAAAATATAATGCACACAATTCAAAATAAGAGAAATCTTCAGTAATTAAAGGTATATATAAACGTAACATGACATATAGCTACATAATAATTATTCTAATATTACCTGGACTCAAAACACTGACAAAGAAAAAACTACAATTGTTTAATATAAATATAGATTAAGCTTAAATAATATTTTATACAAGCTTTGGTAGTCTTACAACTGTCAGTAAACAGAAGACATGTAATTTACATGAAATAACTTTATTTTTTGGCCAGTTTTTCAAAAAACAAATCTCTCTTGGGTTCAATTATTCACACACACAAAAAAAACAACTGAAATAATGAATATGTTTTTCACTTGAAAGAAATATTCACGTCATAGAGGAGGATGTTAAAACAAAGTTTTTTGTCCTAAATGACTTTATAAAATTTAGGACTTAACTATAAACTCTTTAATCACAGTCAGTTAAATGAAGTAGATTAAAATCTTGATAGTAAAATTGTTTTATCACACTGTAGATTAAGAGTTCTTATGTATATTTGTACTAAAATAGCATAAGTATTATTCTTTATTCACACTATTTCTCTCTCACCTAGATTTGAATATATTTACTTTACATCATTTTAAATTCTTTTTTCAATATCTGTTTACAGATTGCTAATGATACTTAAATACTTTATCCATATTATAACTGTAAATATAAACACACAAATAACTAATTTTATAATTAAAATACTTAGCAATTTCCAATGTTATTTGTTTAACTTAGTATAAAAGCTCTAAATGCAAGAGAAAAGAAAGATGTAAATAATTAATTCTTGCATACATTGCTGACATTTAAAATTGCAATTAAAACTACAAGAAACGAAACCTTAAGCAAGCTGACGCATTTATTAAAAGAGATCAGAAGGTGCTGAGCCAAAAAACAATTTCTCTTAAAACTTGAAAATGTGAGTGTAACAACCAGTACTTACTCCAAAAAAGTCCAAGTGAATGGTATAATCATATACTAAGAGAGAAAATAGTTTGTTTAATTTACTTACAATTAAACAAACCAAATATTTTTATGGTGAATAAACAAAAATCTACAACACCAAGTTAATTATCAGTTATCAGACTGTGGGCATCCCCTGCATGACTAATAGTAAGGTCCATCTCACATTGAATACTTGAACAAGTAAATTATAATTAACATTAATTTTGAGTAAGATTTGACTCCTTGGTGCACATATATTATTATTTCACAAAAAATTAATTCAAATACATTAATAACAAATAAAACAAGTTTCAAGTCCTAAAAACAATAGTAAACTACATACTACCAAAACCATAACAGATATTACACCTTTAAAATATTCACAGTTATATTAATGGATACGAAAGTAAACAGTTACTTAAATAAACTAGACAATCCACTGGCTGTTCACAAATAAAATAAATCACTCAGCATTTTCACTGTAAAACAAGAGGAAATTGGTCACCGTTTCGTTTTCCAAGTCACCATTAATTAAAATACTGACACCCTTGTATTTGAACAAAAAAATAATAATGTACTACAACATGTTTCCTATCACAGTAAAAATTGTGTAACATCATTTGCTCAAGTACAAAGTCTAGACACTTCATTCATCTTCAAATTCTTGTTCTCTGTTTTAAACATTATTGCTTCACTTTCTTGTGTACATGTAAGAAAATATCAAATAGTCATACATTTTTCATTTGAACGCAGAAATACTTTTAAAATGACTCAGTAGTTGAATTTAATGAATCCGCTTGTTTTATTTAGTTCCAGCAGCTAATATCTAATCCAGGATACACTGCTGTTAGGAAATGCAAGATGTAAGTAATGACAATAAATGAACTAGGTTATAAGTTAAAAAAATCTTACATTGGGCACCTCAGTCACATTGCTTTCTATACCGTGCACATCTTTGTGAAAGATCTGTATGAAGATAATCAGAAAAAGTTAATAAAGACCCTGAAAGTAAAGTTGCTTTCCTTGTACATTTTTTAATGCAAATGCATAGCTTGTTGTCCAGATCATGTTGAGCTTGGGAATAAACTAGTAGTAAGCTTGTTCTTTTTGCCAAGTTGGATGAATATACATATATTGCACACTCCTTATTCAGTTCTAGAGAGATGGCCATAGCCAATAAGTGACTTCTCATTTAGAACCTCATAGCTGTCCTCTTCATGTTCTTGGTTCTGTGAAAAATTATACAAATAATGATATTTTATAGAAATTCCAAGTACTTAAACAAATAAAAATATAAAACAAACTCCAATAAATTTCAATCCACTTTCTAACGAGAATCTTCCATCTTTTATATGTGAGGTATATAACTGAGAGAGGCAGTCAAAAGCTTTTAAAAAAACATTCTAAAAACATTGACATTTTGTTCCAAAATTCTCGTGGCTTTAGTTAGTATGTGCCCAAAATGAATGAGATAACACATGGATTTCAGTCAAGAAAAAAGGTTTTCTGGCTTTTCTGTACTCATTTAAAAGTTTTTATCTGGATAATAACTGTCACTCCTAAAAAAACAGTTCTGTAAGAGCTCCTCTTTACCATAACAACAGTACTTACAACTTCAGCAATGAAAAAGTTTTTTTTTAAATACTGTAGTGCTGGCTGGAGTTGCATGTTACTTATTACAATACACAGGAAAATAACCATATATTGGTATAGAGAATCTTTTTATTTGTTACTGACCAATAAATTGTGTTGCTGATGAAGCTGCAAGGTGAAATATTGGAATGTAACATATAAATCAATTGTGTTTAGTAATATCAGGCTTTTTTATGTCTGTTAACCAATGTAAAAAGTACAAATAACTTTACTTTAAGTATGTAGTTTACTCTAATCACAAGTTATTATTTTTATACATAAATATTATTCATACTTTTGTTCTAACCAGTGAATATTTAGAACAATATGACCAATACCTTATATTGCTTCTTTCAATTCTGAATAACTTAGTACTTGCATATTAAAAAAAATTTGATTTTGAACAAATGGTTTGTTTGTTTGTTTTTGAATTTCGCACAAAGCTACATGAGGGCTATCTGTGCTAGCCATCCCTAATTTAGCAGTGTAAGACTAGAGGGAAGGCAGCTAGTCATCACCACCCACCACCAACTCTTGGGCTACTCTTTTACCAACGAATAGTGGGATTGACTGTCACATTATAATGCCCCCATGGCTGAAGGGGTGAGCATGTTTAGTGTAACGGGGATTCGACCCCTTGACCCGCAGATTGCGAGTTGAGCACCCTAACTACCTTGAACAAATGGAAGAAAATAATATAAATAAATATTGAGGGTAACAGTAATATACAGTATGTCAATAATATTTTTTTTAAATACACTTTAAGAATAATGTAAATTGTCACACTATAAAAAAAAAGCTTCATATTTTTTTCCAAATAACTAACATACCTTAATTTATTTTATGCTAAAAAACTTTAAAATTTAGTTAATATTTTTCGTTTCTTTCTGTTGACACTTATGCCTTGGGTTTCAAGCATAGTTATCAAGACATACTAGTAACTTTATTTAGGATTATTGAACTGGCAGTTTTTTCTAAATGTTTTTTAAGCACAAAATTCAAGCCTAATTTTATTTTTGCTATAGTTATTCGAATTTCATTATTTAGATTAAACTTATAAAATGAAAAGGTGTATTATAAAATTGTGAATTTTTTAGGTAATTATCACCTGTTTTTAAGATCTCTAGTATCCAACTTTCATAAATATCAACATAAAAAAAACATTCATTTTCAACTGAAGTATTCAGGGAAATAAAACAAGAACAAAAAAGTTACATTTGTTCAGTTGCTATTCAGAACATACATATATGTATTTAGGTGATTCAGTTGTTGTTCAAGCTTAAAGTGAGATATAGTAAAACTTATTATCACCAATTATTTCTTTTTACATTCTTTAAAACTTTTATATTCATATGATTGAAAAGATTTTCTCCAGCATTCATTAGAAACATGAAAAAAGTCTTCACCTATCTTTTGCATGTTTTTAACCACTGGCTGTTATCAGCATCAATAAATAATTCATAGGGAACATTAAAATAAATCAATTAATCTGAGAAGGATCAAAGTTTAAAGTTCCTACCAGCAGGAATGTTAATGATTCCAAAGATGGTTGTCTACCAGCTTCTGCAAATTAGCTGCAACTGAGAAAAGTATCACATATTTTAAATAGCTTTCAACATTAAACATGTGTATAATAAGCTCTTTATATTTAAAACAAAACATGAAATCATGTTTCAATGCTTCTTCTCCCACAACTAAGAACTAAAGTTAACAAAACAATAAAAACAACAACTAATCTTGAGAGAAACTGGACTGAGAACTTAATGGATTTGTTCAAAGGCAGAAAGATGATTTTTAAAGAAATCTTTACTGCTTATTTTCAAATGTAGTATAAGCTATTTTAAAGTAAAGAAATATGTACATTTCGTTAAATATAATGACCAATCCCTATTAATTTTCCAAAAAAAGACATTTGTTTAAAATTACCAAGTTTATTATATAAGTTTTAAATTATGTGATCTTCTCTCTAATAATTAGATGTGGCATAGTTGTGCATCCTTGGTTTGTTCAAAAATTTGATACTGAAATTAAAGTCCAGCAACCTTCATTTGCTAATATCCAGATTTCCATAATCATGAACTTAAAACATATTTCCTCTTGATTATTGTTATTTAAAGTCCATAGTAAAACTATGGTAAGCAAAAACATCTTAAAACAAAGAAACCTCTAAGAATTAAAAAACAAATAAATGAAAGACTTGTATTTTAGAATAAGTTTAGGTTACATGAATAACTCTCATTCTCTTTCTCTCTCTCACTCTCTCTCTCTCTATATATATATATATCTATAGAGAGAGAGATTTGTGTGTGTGTGTATAGAGGTTGAGGTAAAGTGGCTATACAGTTGTTTCATTTAGAATATATCTTAATTGTTTTTTGTAATATTTTGATTGGTACAAACCATATATAATACCAACTGTATCAGCCATGTATTACAAACTAAACCTTTTCCTCACTCTGTATATATGTATATTAATGACAAAAATAAAGTATCTTTTTATTTTATTTCAAAATTGCTAACAATTGTTTTTATTACAAAAGAAATATTTGAAGGAATTATCCTCCCTTAGGTGTACATACTTAGTTGTATCTAGATGAAATTAAATCTTAGTCTGTAGACCACAGATGAATAGATATCAAAATCAATTACATTTCAGCTGATGAAATCCAGAAATAGTTATTTCCATAACTCAATTAACTTTCAGTTTCTAAATCAAAAAAGGATCATTGAATAAAATCAAGGAAACCTGAGCTAGAGGATTCCAGAAAACGTCATTGTCCAAAATGAGTTAAAACTCAGCTGGAGGAATTCAAAAGGTGCAATTTCCCAAACTCAATTAAATCTATGGAATGATAAATGCCAAAAATATATTATTTCTCTTAATTAAAAAAAAGAGAGTAATAACCCAAAATTATTCAAAGTTTTAGCCTCTGAACCTAGGAAAGAGTGATTATTTAAGATCAAATAAATCTAAGACCCACACATTTGTGAAAAGGATTTTTTTCCAAAATAATTTTAATCTCTAGATTTTGGAACACACAGCTGCTTAAACTCAACTAACCCTGAGCATCAGGAATTAAGAAAGAAATATTAGTAGCTCAAATTCTACTAAACATCGGCCTCTATCCTTAGTGATGAGAGGTTGCTTAAAATTAATAGTCTCAGCCAACAGAGGTGGGAGGAAGAATGGTTAGCTAAAACTAATGATCACAAAAAATCCAAAAAGTATTGTTGTCCAAGTCCATCAGGTCTCATGCTGCTCTTGCTAAGGATTTTTTGATTCAAATGTTTTTGTATAATTTTTCTTCAAGTATTTTATCAAATGTAGTCCAAGTTTAATTGTTTTTAAATTCAAAGATTGTTACTGACTCATATAGTTTTTGGTTATGGAAGTGAACCCCTTTTTCTGATTTGAGAGTGTAGGAAATAATAACTCTTTCTGTACTTGTCCTGTGTAGGCACGTTATTGTGAATAAAGATTTGTTTACATGTTCACTTGTGTTCATATTTTTCCTTTGCTGTCTGTGATCAGTATATTCTTCATTTAACAGTTCTGAATCTGTGTTCTTGTGTACACTTTTAACTATCTGATGGATATCAGTGTACCTGAATAAACACTGGAACAGGAATGTTAACCCACCATCATCATTGTATTCCATGGGGTTGTATTTTATATTATATTTATTTGCAATTTATACAGAAGAATATTCACTTGGTAATTATACAATTGAGGAGCAAAAAAAAAAGAGTTTGTCTGAACAATCCACTTTTGTCTTTGCAAGGATTTACACACACTATGTGGAATGAATTCTGAATTTCCATATGTAAAATTTCAACAGGTATAGCTACGTCAATGAAAAATGTAAACATTTAAAATAGCTAATTGAATAATATCTCCAATACTTGTTGTGTGTATAACATTTTTAAGATGCAAATTTCATAGAGAAAAAGGGGTACCTACATGACTTAAGAATATATGCATGTTAAACCTACTGTTGTACTATTATTAGTGCATCATATGGTTTCCAAGTGGTATTCTTAGTGACAATTCATTTGATATTCTGAAATTTGGTTGTTATAAAGAAATATGATAAATAATAAACTAAATACAAAAAACCAATTATGCTTGAGGCAGATGTCACTAAATATCATGTGCCCTAATCCTAGGTAGAACATGGACTGAGCATAGCTTAATCGCTAGCAGAATTCTTAGTCCATGTAAAATGTGAAATACTGTTGAGAACATCCATAGTCATGAAGATGATGAGAATGAATTATCAGCATAATTCACAACTGCCTTAAGATGTGAAAAATTTTTGAACGCATCCATAGTAAGATGCAAGATGGGGTGAATTAGCAACAGATTTCACAGTTCACATAAAATGTGAAACATTGTTGAGAAAATCCAAAGCAATGGGTAAGATGATGAAAAATTACCAGCAGGATCCATAGCTTATTCAAAATATGAAGCACTGTTGAGCACATTCATAATAATGGGTAAGATGACGAGGAATTACCATCACAGTTCATAGTTCAGATCAAATGCTAAGTACTGGTGAGCATCATACTACTGTACAAGATAGAGGGAAAGGTGTAACTAAATTTGAGGTCAGTTTTTTAAACACCTTTGGATTCAGATTGTGCCAAGTATTAATGTATGGTGAACTTTTTATTGTAGTTCCTAAGAGGTAAGTTATGTACATAGATTTTGACAGAGAATTTGATAAATATTATTCTAATCCACTGAAACAAAATTCAAGGAAACACATTGGCTATAAATGTGAGACATATTTATACATGTTTGATGATTGAAGAATGAATAAAAGGAAACTTACCTACTTCAACATCTTTTCTTTCCACTAATCCAGCCTGTACAAGTTCTGATGCTATTCCATCTACAAAATCTGATAAAAAACATAATACATGAACACGGTTTACACCCATGATAAGTTCTAAGGCATTTGAGGCATTTTTATAGAAATTACAAATGCTTTTGTGATGAGAAATATAAATTTTCATAAATATTCATACATAATGCACATGCATGATAAGCAGAGAACAGATGTACACATTAACGTATAACCATTGGAACTTCTACAAGGACAGTTATCCAAATAAGAAAATAGAAAGAAAAATTAAAACATAAGTCGATCAAGATGCAATCCAATTTGAGACATATGAAATTAAAACCAGCAGTCTGAAGACAAACAGGTGCAATCATAGCAGAGAGAGAATAGCTACCAAATGTTTATGTTATCTTCATTAACTCAAGAAGCTAAGCCACATAAAAAAATGGATGGCAAAACTTTGATCAGAAGGAAACTTCCGGATAGATACATGTAAGTAGGCAACCATCTAACAGCTCTTAACCAATGCCTATTATCTTAGTTTTTGCTTTTGTTCAATGATTCAGCTGAATTAAACCAGTTAGACAAAGGGTCTACTTGCAAACTAAGCCTGTAGTGCTAGTTGAAAGAACACATAAAAATGAGTATTTAATCTCGTGTTTTTGGCTCAAAAGTCAGTTCTCCGGTGAAGAAACCAGTGACTATTAGACTTGTTGTAATCCTGATTCCTGACAATTGCCGTATTACAAAACTTGATGAATCTCCACCACACATACTGTTTGTAACTATAAATTGATACTCTATCAATCTCTAGTCTAACATTGTAGTTAGGAAATGATGTATGATATGTACAAAAAATAAGATGATGTTGAAATAGAACTCACTTGTAGACTTAGTAAGATTTATCAAAGCAATAGCTTTGTTAAAGGATATTTTAAAAGAAGTATTAACCAGATTACAGAAGTTAAACTATGTCTGAATGTCTGTTGCATAATAAGCTAATTGATAATTTGTTCAATGTAGTTTCAGATTTGATGAATGTTATTGAAAATCTAATTAATGAACAACTGCTAATTCAAAGTGAAAAAACTTGATGTCTTTATTAAGGAACTATTCTTAGATAGTTTTGATACTATGAATGTAGATGAATATTCAAAGTATTACATATATTCTGAATCTCTGTTTCTGAGCCAATTCTTTCTTTATTCTAACTGTAATCTTCCTTGAGTTGGTGACTTGTGTACTTCACTTACCTGGATTTAAATAAATTCACATATAACTGGTGTTAAAGTCAAACCCCATACGACTAGCCTACACAGCCTCCCATTACAGTTCTAACGCTCTGCTCAGATCTTCATTCAAATAGTATACAGCTTTTAATGAGTATAAAGAAAAAGCTTACAAACAATTTTAGTACAATGTTGAGCTTACTAAGCTAACGTTAACTGTTAAGTATAGTTTTTTTCTCATGCAAAGATCCTTATATTGCAAGAAACATATGTTAGATTGCACACATTTATACTAAGATATGTACGAGTTCTCAAGGCTCTTATTATGTCCAATTTTATTCTTCTATTTTGAGTTTTAATCTGTCCCCCCAGTGGGACAGCAGTAAGTTTATGGACTTACAATGCTAAAATCCTGGGTTCATTTCCCTGCAATGGACATAGCAGATAGCGTAATGTGGCTTTGTTCTAAAACAAAAAACAAACTTTCAATTTGCTAAGATATCAATTCTTATTATACACTTTGAAAATATAAGTTTTTTTTGTGATAACTTTATACAGTTATATTATTTCCAAACTTGTTGGGACTTGAAGATAGACCTAAAGAACAGTTTCCACCACTAAAAACTCCAACATAAAACTGTTATATCTAAAGCACACTGCCCCTCCCTGGAACATTTCCATAATCCATATAGTGTAGAAGGATGACACTTTTCCCAATACCCATTTCAAAAATCTGATCATACAGAAATCCATAGATTTTGCATTCTAGGACTTGACTGGTACATCTTTGTATGGAATAACGTGAATACCTATTCCATTCTACAGCTACTTATCTTGGTGAACCCTACACTGTAAGCCTCACTTCCAGATGAAAATCATTCTTGATTATGTGTGTACTGTTGCCTAGAGCACATGGAGAGCTTTTGCCACTGACCTTTGTGTTTATGGATTCTAGCCTGTTACAAAACACCATACTTATTTTTTTACAATGCTATTAAGTACAAGGAATATCCCATCTTGGAAATTCTAAATCCCTGATCTGAACACATATTAATGATCTGAGTGTACGAGTGTATGAATATTTTACATCAATTTTCAGTAGCATTGCACTACCTATGAAATACGAAACAAGATCAAAATATAGTTCAGATACAAGCAATTTTACAGTGACTATATATGAGCTGTGGTTGTTATGTGGCTTGCTGATTTGGATATTCAAAATCATTTTAATGTAACATACTTAACATTCTGTATTAATTCACTGATAAGACAGTTTAGTAATTATTCCTGTATGGTTCCTATGCATGGCCAAGTAGCTTAACGTTTTCTTTTCTAAGATAGTGGAACAAAACAAATGTATAAATCAGTATTCAAATTGCTCATTTGGCATTTCATAATTTTTAAAAGTTTATAGAATTTTCTGATAAGATTGAATGTCTTAGAATCTTTGTGCAAATTTACACAAGGGCTATTTGGGTATAGCCATTCCTAATTTGAATTAATTAACTAAAAAAGAAGGCAGTTAGTGAACAGCCCCTACTACCAAATCTTGGGCTACTCTTTTCTGACTGGTTATTTGGATTTGACTGCGTCTCTTAGGGTGTACCTATATTCCAAAGTGCAGAGTGCATGTTCATATCCATGACATCATCCAACATTTGTAAATTGGTTCAGGAGCATATATGAGTCACAGATTTCCACTGAACTTGGAGGATATTATTATAGAAACACGAGACACGTGCATGGCTTTAATACAAACTATGGAAGACAAGAGTATTAATACCTAATAATTTGTTTCATTAAATTGCTTTTAGTTTTACCACTGTTTGTGTTACAGCCATGTTACTAAGACAACACAAAAAATCTAGAAAGTAAATAGATAACAATACATAATATTCAGGAACTTGAATGCTTGTTCTAAGATAGAGAAAGAAGGCTTACTTTTTGAAAGAGTTGGGGTCATCATGTTTTTCAGTGCTGTGATTTGTACCATAAATATTTTCTTATTAACCATTTCTATCAAATGTTCTTCATGAAGCTTTGCACTCATAGATTAAATTGTAAAGATTATCTACTAACTTTCATCTAAAATTGAACTCAAGTAATGTTTACAATATCAATACAGTTAGACTGAATATGCAGAGAATAAGTTTGAAATAAAAGATATGTATTGTATTAGCATAGCATTTATAATGTAAACTGCATACTTAACACATATATATACTTCAAATTTAAATTATTTTCAAGAGATCTCAGATTTTTTTTTTCAAATGTTTTGTTTCTGGAGTTTGAGATTTATTTAAACCATAAACAAAATAATCTAATCAACCTCCTACTGGAAAATTTGACACAAAGTGTCAACACTGATGTCAGTACTGAATATAATTCATAACTATTCTAGAGAAAGATATCCTAATAATTGTGTAGCACCCAATAGGAAGTTGGAGTTTTTTTTTTATTTGGTTTTTTCAGTGGAAATAAGTATGAAAAGAAAATTTTCCAAGTTATTTTTTTCAACAACATTTTGTTATTTAACTAATAGAAATAGCTAATCGTTTTACTGTATTTTTGCTTCTTTGAGAAAAAAATATAAATTACCAAATTCTGTATCAAGATCAAACTATTAGAATTGATTAAAAATATATAATTATTAAAAGATTACACACAGACTATGCACACGTTAATACAGAAAGGTCAAGTCAAGTCTCATTACATTTCCAGTTTGTTTTATGGTTGGGATCAGCCAACTAACAGTTATTCATATCAACAAAATATTAACATCTTTCTTGTTTTATAGTGAAATATAAAGCTACTAGATGAACTAAAGCAAAGGGGCAAATAAATAATAACATGCTTTTATATTATTTGATTGTGCATTATGCATATATATATATATATTACATTTCTATGTTACATAATCTGGGATATATTAGTTTGTCCAAATGTTTCAAAAATTTAATGTTGTAATCAGCACAACTACATTTGTCTAAAAGTGCAGGATACTTTAAACGTTTAACATTCTTATTGAAATAAATAACAGTAAGTTAAAAAAAGCATTCAACTGAATTGTATTCACTAAATAGATTAATAAAAGCTAATTATGGTGAAAAGAGTTTCTTGAAATTTTTCTTCTGACATTCTGAAATTCATCATATTAAAGCATATTCTTTGCTATAAATTAATCTGTGTATTATAGTCAAAACATTTTATATGTTTTTGTGTTTTAGCACAAAGCCATACAATAGGCTCTCCACACCTTGTCCACCATGAGAAACTGAATCCTTTAAAGACACCAATAACCCACTGAGAAACTAATCAAAATAATTACTAATAAACAAATAATGAAATGACAGGAACATGTTTTAATGTTTAAGAAATATATGCTTACTAAAAATCAATGGCTGTCACCTTACCTCTTCCTTTACAAAACTCAAACCGAATGTCATTCAGTTCTTTCTTCCCATTTCTGCAAGAATTTGTTAAAAAATCTAGTAAATATTTAAGTAAATTAGATAACTTATCTTCTAATTCATTCCTCAATTTAACTTGCAACGTTTTTACAAATAAAATTACATAAACAATATTTTTTTTAGATGATTTAAAGTATCTTTGCACATAAATACTTTAGAAAAAATAATGAAATGTAAACAACTTCTTTAATAAAATTGAAATTAAAAATTAAACATTAATTTTATATATATATATTGATCTTGTTTTACAAATAAACTTGTAAAAACAATATATCCTGAAAAGAGAAGTGTTAAATGTTTTTACGCATTAAAAACTTCATAGGAAATACTGAAATGTAAATAACTTCTGTAATAAATGTGAAATATAAAATCTATAATAAATTGCTTACCTTAGCCTTAAAACTAAGCCAATGTTTGTGTCTGAGTTGATAGTTTTGGCAGGTTCTCCTTTCTATTAGACAAACACAATTAGAAACAAAAACCAGTAAGGGCTAATAAAGCAAACTACTATGTGTTTCATGCAACATTATATACACTTCCTAAGGCTAAAGGCTATTCAATACTCTGACCTAGCAGCTCATTATATACAAAATAAACAGTAGTCTTTCACATCTGTAAATTATTTTATTATTACTTATATATCAAAACTTTTTCTCAAGTTACCAATTTTTTACAGTCATAACTCTGTCATACAGTGTTTCATATCAATATAAATTTGTTTAAGTTCATTTAAAACATATATGAGCATATATGAACCTACAAAATTTGTGTACCTCAGATGATATGATGGCTTGTTCTTCTTGATGTATGCTACTTTGGTGGGAGATAACAGGTGTAACAACACATGTCTGTCTGTCTCCCACCTTAAAGTCCCATTCTTGTATTAGCTGAGATGTATTATTGTTATAAGATGTTTCATTAGGAGTGTTAGTTTGTTCTACAAGATCTTTTGTCTGTTGGGTAACCTCAAAATCTTCTGTTTGTTGGGAAAGTTTATTTTCTAGAATTGTTTCTGGTAATTTTGTGGTGCTTTGTTGACCCTGGTTTTGTTCAGATAACAAATGTTCTGGTTCTGAAGTTTTGATCAGAGCATCATGTGGTGTTGTTGGCTTAGCAGTTTCTTCAGATTCTCCAGCAAGAGTGTCTTGTTTCAAATTATTTTTCAGGTCTAGGGAGGAAAGTTTTGTAGAAATAGTAAATGTGTGTTGAGCCTGATTAACGAAAGTTACTTCTTCTTCTCCTGGTGGGTGATTTTTAAGTGATGATGATGCACTTGATACAGACTCCACTTCTGAAGGTGGTTTCCCTTCTGTCCATGGTGGTACAACAACAACTTTACATTCCTATGGATAAACATAAACAATATATAGCTCAACCAGCTTCTTATAAAAAAGAAAAAAATATTAAACTTAAGTTCACCAGAAGTTTGTATTTTATTAATGATTAAATATTAACTGAAATTTTGGAATGTGTATAAATGGAAAAGAAAGCCTGAAGACAAACAATTAATTTAAAAACTGTTTGTATCTATATGTTGATGATAAAGCTTGAAAATGTGTGTGTAATACACATAAAAATATTTTTACATATACATACATATATATATATATACACACAGACATACATATATATATATATATATATATATATACACACAGACATACATATATATATATATGTATATATACATTTCCAAATTGCAGATTTTCTTATTCTAAATAACATAAAATTTAAAAAACACTGACTTTCCACAGTAAATGTAAATAATAATTGAAAATCAATAAAAATATTTAAGTGCAGGCTAGACTCTATATACTACCATAACTATTAGTGAGATTACAAAATTCCTTCATTTTCTGTCTGCAAAAAACTAAAACTTAAGTAATGTAACACTAGTTAATATTTTGGTAAAATACACACACATATAGTTTGCACCAACAGATTTACTTAATATATATTTTACATAAGCCTATAAATGGAAATTATATTTAATCACTGAATTCAGCTAAATATGTGGCTGTTACCCATGCTAGTGTTGACATTTTTAAAATAAAAAATATATAAAGGATATCTTCATATCACTTTGTTAAAAATAAAATACAGCTATAAGTTAATATTTTATTAAAAACATGCATTATCTAAACTTATGGCTTGCCAATGTTAAAAGCTTAAATTGGATATCTAGTTGAAAATTTTACTCTAGCAAAGTTGATGTAATCATCTTCATCACTCGATTCTTCATCCGATGACCAAACCCAGTCTCCACTTTCCATCCTGTGCAAACGCCCAATAGCACCAGGCAATCGTCTATTTTTCTTTAACTGTAACAAACAAAATATTCATCTTGTATCACTTTCTAACTACTAACTGTTTCTAAAAGACAGTTATATTTGACACACACAATAAAAAGTTATTGTACTTAATGCTAATAAGTCAACATAAAATGGTATTTTAAATATAGGAAGAGGAATATACAGATGAAACTGTTTTTGCCCGTTTGTTGTTAATGGCAAAGGTTATCTGGGCTGTGTCCACTGCAAAGATCAAACTTAGAATTTTAGTGCTATAAGTCCTGAAGCTTACCACTGAGCCACTGAGGGTCAAATTATTCTGATCCTCCAATGAACATCTTGTTATCCAACTATTTTGAAAAAACTGACGAAAATGTACATGGCAAGGTAATTTGTATTTTACAACTGAACATTATTTATTGTTACATTTGAACATTCAGTATTTTGCAAGTTTTTCTGTAATCTAGTGAGAAATATTCTCATTTACAGTAGCAACAATTTGAGTCTTTCTAGCAAATTAATGACTTTCTATAAAACAGAGAGTACTTGATTTTAAACAGAAGGTTTATAGAGCTCCTTAGAGTTATACTTTAGTCTAGTTCCACAAAAACTAAGACAGGAAACTATAATACTTACTTGTCAATGAGTGAAGAATTTCATTTATTAATAAAATAGACAGAAATATTCATGTTACAAAATTAGAAAGACTACATTAGATAAAGGACAACATATTTTTAAAGACTTATGGCCTTAAGCATAATGATTGATTATGAAAATATTACAAAGAATTTCAATAATGAGGCATATCATAATTAAACCATGTGATTTTGTATTTCTTTTCTTGCTTCTAGTGGAAAATCACAAAATTTTATAGATATTTCTTGAACCTTCAAGTTAAATCAGTTATATGTTTGTCATAGACTTTTGCAAAACTACCATCATCTCATGGACCACTCTTGTCTGATTGAAAAGTTGGATTTGACCATCACTTTTAGAGCACAACCATAGCCCCAAATTGCAGAGCATGTTTTTGTGACAATGGGTTGTGAACCATAAAGTCTTGGATTTGTAGTCCAGGCACACAAGTCACTAGGCCAAATTTATTATATAAAAAAACTAGAAATTTTGAACGTAAATGATGCAACAGTTTTTTTATTTATAGATGTCTTTTGTGCAAGTTTAGTAAATTTAAAGCTTTAACTATATTTATACATACATATGATATCTATATAAAAATACTTAAAGAATTTTAAGGCCCTCATGATAAGTAATGGATTTTTTTATTTAAATTTTAATGCATCCTAAGGTAGTGATGGCATTAATAATATTTTCCAACTTAATTTCTGGTTATATATAAAAAAATCTTTGAAATCCAACCATTCAATGTACATTGATAAATGTTATATCATATGGTCTGCTTTTCCTACAGATTTTTATGTGATTATCAGTTATTTCTGCAGAAACAAAAGAAACAAACAGAATTATGTTAATGAAGATTCCCTGGCAATCTCTGGTAAAGTTTAGGAAACAATAATGCAAAGACAATTGAAAAACAAAGTATCTCAATAGAGTTGATAATTCTTGCACTTTAGAAGTTTTAAAGATGATAGTTTTAGGTATTTCCAGATAGTTATATAATTTTTTTTTAAATTAAAAACTTTAATTTAAAATACATGGCACCAGAGTATAATATTATCAGAGCAACTTTCAAAGCAATCAGTTAGTCACACTGGCATACAAGATGGCGAGGAAGAAAAGTAAATTTAAGCTGCATAAAAAATTTATATTTTAATATAATTATAAATGAAGAAAATAATACTGAAGAATGTATTCATAATGCTAATTACAATTCAGTATCAGTATCTCAAACACATTGAAAAATTTATTGATACTGTTTGATGAAAAAGACTTTACAAATCATGATAAATTATTGATGTGTGAGAGGGGGTCTTAAAAACAAAAAATATATATATTTAGGTTCTTGTCTATTACCTTTTCTGCTCTTTCCTCTTGACTTGGGCCACACTTTACCAAGGTTTCCACCAAGTAAGTTTTGTCCTAAACGTTTTTGGTGACAAAACTTATTAAATTACACGTTACAGACATAACAAAAGTAAACAGATGTACAGTAGTTAAAAAACTTGTTATTCCTTTACCAGTTAAATCAGCTAGTAATAATCTTTGAAAATAGATCTAGATTTCATTATGTGGATGAAAAACAGTGTTCTATTGCAAGGGGTTAAAACTGACAGAATTCTGAGTTGTATATATAGGAATATTCAGTACAAGTATAAAGAAGCCATGGTTTCGTTGTATAATTCCCTAGTTAGGACTAATTAGGAGTATTGGATGCAGTGGTACAGTTTTAGTCATTTTATCTTGGGAAGGACAAGTCATATGGGTTGAAAAAAATAATTCAGAAGTAGATTACTTTGAATATTCTGGAGATGTATAGATTGTCTTATGGGGGTAGAGTAAGATCCCATAACTTGTTATCTTTTCCAAAAAAAAATAGTCAGAAATTATCTAACTGAAGTTATCAAAATTATTAAATGAATTGATAAGACTGGTGCATCAGGTTTTTTTTTGTGTTGAAGTATGAGGACAATATGGCAAGAGATGTAAGTTTAAAATTCAAATGGTCAGACACGGCAACTTTATTTCTCCAACAGGATTGCAAATTTAAAGAGATATAAGTTGTAACTTTGAAGGGATTTAAGAAAATCGTTAATGAAAATTTGGTGGATTAGGACTGAATTTAGCTATTAGTTCCCATTTAGTGGGGCAGTTTGGGAATCACTTCATTCTCGATTGGTCAAAAAGGCTCTTGGTATCCCATAATAATAACAGCTAGATCACTTACTATCAGGCACTGAAAATAGTAGGTCTAACTTATTTTTCCAACTCTAAAAAAGAAGCAGTTCTAGACCTTATAGTTTAATAAAGTTTATGTTTACTTGAAGCATGTCATATAATAACCCATCCTTTACTACTAAAGAAAAAAACTCTTCAACATTTATGTAAAGGAAAATACTACACATTACTAAAATTCACAGAGATTTTAAAACCATTTAATATCTTAGTAGTAATAAATTAATGTTTTCACAATAACATTATTGAAAACATTCAGACTTACTGTTATACCTAACTATTCATGTAACCCACAAAAAAAAAAGAAATTATATCTGAAACACAACTTATAAACTGTTCATGGTAATGTACTAACTGTGCCGTGGGAAATTTCAGCCTAAATATGTATATATAAAGAAACATAAAAACACACTTGCAGACCAGAATATTTTGCTGTAGAAACGTTCAGAAATGACAACACATCATGCTGTAAAGATACAATTCTTCTGAAGGGATTGCATCTGAAACCATAACACCACTTGTTGGACAGTGTCATAAGTTCAAATGCTATCTGGTAACAGTTTTCACCTCTACAGAAGATTTCTAATACATTCTTTTACTGAAGTTTGAGAAACAAAATAACTAGTGACATGTACTGCTGTTAATGTATAGGTCATAGTTCTAATACAAGTTTCTTTTACTACTGATATATCAATTGTGTAAATAATTATGCAGTATGAAATAAATTCCTTTATAAGTGCATTTATAATTCCATGAGTAAACAACATACGTAGAGGAGTTAGGATTCCTGCTAGTGTAACAGTGTTAGAAAGCCACAAAATTTAATCTAGCCCCTTTTAGGAGCTACATATAACACAGAACCTCACTATACTTTTAGTAAACATTTATCATTTTTACAAACAGTATTTCGTATTGTTATATGATACCGTTTCCCATCATTTTGTGTATAAAATATTAATCTATCACAGTGCTATAAAGACCATAAGTACCCTACATCATTAATTTGTGAAATTAACTAAAGAGCATTTCTTAATAGACACTCAGTCCAGAATCACAATCTGTGGGTTAAAATATAATTATGCAATAGATATGATAGTTTTACTCAAATCATATGGAGAAAAACATATAAATTCAATACAGGGTGTCCCAAAATTTAATAGCCATTTTCACATTGAGGAAATTAACACTGCTTTTTTTGTTTCTTTGAAGATTTTTTTTAGATAATGGCATTGAGCACTGATGAACATATGAATGTTACTTTGATTGAATGTCTTCAGTGTCATATTGATTTTTAGATTAATTTTTACAGATATTCAGTCTATGGCAAATGACTTTTGGGAGACTGAAAATTTGTTATACAAAACTGCTAGGTCTTGGTTAATACAGAAAATAAGTTTTGAAACCCTAAGAAAAATTATAGAATAGACAAAATTTTGTTCTTCCTGAACAAGACCTTGGAAGATGCGTACTCACTGACATAGTGACATAATTTTCAAATTGCCTTTTTTCTTTTTTTACATGTACTCAATATTTATATTTCTATGAAAGTTAATCTGAATTTAAATATGAAATGGTAGTCAGTTGTTATATGTACTCAAAGACTTACTTTAGCTTTTTTAAAGAAAGGGTGTTTTAACAGTTCTGTAGCAGTTGGTCTGAAAAAGAAAATCAGTATTAGACCAATAGGACTACTAAGTGTTACAAAACTTAAATATTGTAGCTAAATGCCGAGTTTGACAGAAAAAGCACTTCATAAAATAATAACCAAATTTATTTTTGATAAAACAATGAAAGAAATAATAAAACATTTTCTCTGCTAATTTGGCATACTTGATACAAAACTGATTACTTTATAAGCAATCAACAGAGGATGGTTTAACAATTCACAGGAAGTGAGTCAAAACATAAAAGAGCAGTGTCTCAAGGAAGCACAAATTAGACTAAACAGCATTTCAACATCAAAATATCATAATTTAAAGAGTAAATTTCCAATTTTTCACCAAGACTGAAAAACAAATTATATCAACAATGTAAATTTAAAATATAAAAAGGACCACTTCAAATAAATAGTTTCATTTACTGTTGTTTGGTGCCTATACTTTAATTATTGCAGTTTCTTTAGAATTAACACAATTAATATTATTTCTATGTTTTTAATCTTTCCATTTGAAGGCTTCTTTATGAGTTGCAGTTCATCAGAAATAGATTTTTTGACATTTTTTCCAAATATTTTTAGCTGTAAAAAAGAATAAGTCTAGCAATATTAAAAAAAAACAAGATGATGACACTTGGGTTCTATTTATCATGTATTATTCAAACTATAGATATTTCTGTACTTTGCGACTTTCTAACGAATAATTAGTAAAAAATGTCTTATAACCTATTTCAAGGTTTTAATAAGGAAATCTTGAGTATCATGTTAACTTTTATGTTAAATGCATCCTTATAAATAAATCTATAGCATTTTAAGATAAAACTCTTAAATTCTAAGTTTAGTAAAAAACCTGGCCACTTGCGATGTGTGTTCTAAAATATTTCCCACAAAACTGCCCAATTTGATGTCCATTTTAAAGTTTAAAAACAGACTTAATTTTTTGTGAATACTCTGATATACAGTGTAGCCCCGTTATAACGCAATCATTGAAGTCCATAAAATGTCATCGCGAAACAAATGGTGTTGCGATAAATCGGGGTTTTGTAAAGATACACTTAAAATATTAAAAGTTATTAGTATGTAAACTATAATGAGGTTATGGTTACGAGGTCAGTCCCATGGACCGAGCCCATGTCAAAAGAGTTAATGACCCATCACGTTATATCCGAATTTACGTTAAATCGGGGGGGGGGGGAAATAAAATCGGGGTTTCACTGTATATCTATTTTTTCTATTGTTGGGTTTAACAAAAATTTGTTGCACAACTCTAACTTTGGTAACATTAAGACATTTATTTTAGCCATTCTCTTTTAATTATGATATATTTTAAACTGCCAAATTGCATTAGTGTTTCTCTTTCAAAATTTGTATTGTTCCTCAGTTAAGAAATTTTGAAATTTAATCTTGTTTTTAGCATATTTTCCCTTATTTCTAATTAATTATGACTGAACCAAATTTTTCAATTTTAAAGATTAGACTTATTTTAAATTTGGAACTAATTGTTTTGGCAATCTTTTTATTACCATTAAATTAAATTTATATTAACAACATAAATTAGGATTTGAAGTTATTCTTCATCTACATGTATAAAAATATGTTTTAATATCACCAGTCAAGTTGTAAATTTCAAAAGATCCAGAAACTTGATCACTTTTAATAGTTGGCTATTCTTTTTTACTCCTGAAAAGTAGTCAACTATTTGAAAAGTTTCTGGAACTTTCAACATTTACCCAATTGTTTTGGTGATCCTTTGTATTAATTCTTTTATCATTTTTTTATTATAATAATTGAAAGTCACAGCAGATTAACTAAATTGTAATTTCACATAACCCTATCTCCTACAAGTAACGTGTTTATTAGAAGGTTAAAAATTAGGAGTATGCTATTTATGTATACAAAGAACAAATAATTGGAAAAATATAGCTTTGACATGCAGTATTATGGTTCTGTGTAGTAAACCATCAGGAAGAATATGAAACAAGTTTGTGTCACTGAAGAGACAAACAGTCATATTTTTAGTTCTACACGTGCAATTAATTTTAAGAAAGAACACATGAAACTGAACAGAAAATTTCAAACCTATACGTCAAAGTCTGTAAATCAAACATTATTATTTGCCTACACTGAAAATATATTTCCAATAGATACTTACCTCCTCTCACATAAAAGCTATTCTCATTCAGTGCTGCCCTCTAGATGCAAAAACTTGAAACTCCTACCTACATAATATGTTTCACTGCATAAATCATCATGCAACAACCCTCCACCAATAGGAGCGTGACACACCCTTCTGATGCACGTTTCTCCCTCTATTTGATTTTACCTAATCATCACTTCGAGATTAGGCAGACAGTAAGCACTGGTTTTACATGAGGAGGAAGGGTGGAAAGTGTGAGAGGAGGTAAGTACCTATCGGAAATATAATTTCAGTGTAGGAAAATAATAACTTCCGCAACAGTACCTTACCTCTTCTCACATAAAAGCTAGAATCACACTTTGAAAAGGTGGAGGGATATATATAAGCATCTGCAGTACACCCATGGAGTGGTAATTCCCATTGGGAGAGGAACATGTGGGAGATTGCACCACTTCTGTACAAGGTATGCTCTTTGCCCAGTTTGGTAGTAGGTGTCACATAAACTGACACCTATTGGGAGGAGCACATCCAATGAATGAGAGAAAAACTGGGTGATTCTGATACCACATCTCATTGAAATCACTGGAATCATATTCCAGGATAAGAATGAAAGTAGGGCCCCAGCCAGAAATTGGATGGTGTGGAAAGCTAAAATGAATCTTTCCCGTGGTACAAAGTGGCTAGGAAGCAACAGCCTGTTACATGGCAGGTCAACTCCAGTTCAAAACTAGGCAGCATTGGGCATACATAATCTAACCAGTGGTAGGAGAAGGGTCCACACCATCTTCACCTCAAGTTGAGTAGAACGGAAAGAGAACATTTCCATACCAGTCTAATAAACAGGGCAGATGTGTGCAAATTCACAATCAACACCAATCATACGGAAACCTGACAACCAAACTATGGTAGGAAGGATGTGCCAATGTGGTAGTTCACTACAAATCCAAAACCAGTTGGACTGGTTCCACTCTGCACAACATCTGCCTCAGGTAGTGAACCTGAGTAACCCATGCTATATCATCCTCCAGATAGGACTGCACAGAGGCTGGAGTGCATGTATCACCAGAACACGTCCTGAGTAACCACAGTTTACAGGACGATCAGAGCCAGGACCACACAACATCAACATCTGAGACCCACTGCACAGAGATGGAGCAACTGAGTGACTAGGCAGCAAATAATATACCCCAGAACAGTGCTGATTTTTGGAATGGACAGATAAGTAGCATATTTGGACAAGCAATGCTCATGACCTAAAGGGGGACATACAACTGTAAGCAAAGTAAGAATATAGAAAAAGATAACTTACCAAGTCACAGAAGGATGGTGACAGGTGGAAGGTAGCATCCCGATGAGGAAGAAACAGCCACCTCATGAAAGTAAAGGGAGATGAACATATGAGGTGTCATCCACATGCCCAACTGAAGAGCTTCCTCCAACAGAGGTGAAAGACCAGGGAAAAGGTAAGGTGCGGTATCATATGAAACAACACCTGAAACCAATTGCAGGAAGAAAGAGATAAAAAAAAGGTTACTTGGTATTGAGAGAAGTGGCAAAAGCATCCAAATGATGAAGTATCCCAGTAATTGCAAAGCCACCAGAAAACCTGAGGGTCAAGTGACCATTCTGTGGAGGAAAGATAATCTGCCACAAGGTTGAAAGCACTCGGTAGATGATAAGCTATAGGACATATCTGCAGTGTGTGGGCCCCATAAAGTAGTTCCAATATTCGATCAAAATGGGAATGATAACAGGTACCTCCTTAGCAATTGAAATAACAGCCAAAGGTGGAATTGTTTTAATGGATTAAGATGAGTCTGTTCCATACAATAGGAAGAAAATGATCCAATGCACACTGTACCGCTGGAAGCTCCAAGATGTCGATATGGTATGACATTTCTATCTGAGGCCACTGTCTGGAAGCCTCTTGCTGATTGACCCATGCCCCCAACTATGGAGAAAAGCATCAGTGAACAGATGCATATCCATACCAGGAAGAAGAAGTGGTAACCTCCACTATAGTGTTGTCCCTGTTCAACCACCTATGGAGATCATCAAGAAGGGAAGGGAAAGAGTAACTGGGGAGTCCATGTGGTCCAAAGCAAGACTCCATTGGATGTGCAACATCCACAGAAGAGAACAGATAAGTGCATTACCCAAGGGGATAAGGGCATCCATGGAAGCTCAAGTCCCCAAAAGCAAAACAACCACACATGCAAAAAGAGAGGAAGAAGAAAGGATGTGGAAAACTGAAAACTCCATTTAACACAGACAAAGTGGAGAAGGTTGATCCTGACAGAGATAAGTGTAAGGAGCTAACAGAAGCCAGTCATCCATATAGTGGTGGAAGCATAACCCTCGAGCATACATAAGTCGGGTAAAAGCATTCACCAATCAACAAAACACATACAGTGCTGAAGCATGCCTAAAAGGTAAAGTACAAAAATGAAATACAACTCTGTTGGGACAAACCGATGAGAGGGACAGGACTGATGAAAAATGGAACTATGGAAGTAAGCATCTGAGACATCCACCTTGGTTATCCACAGATCTGGAAAAAAAACCCATGGAAGGGTGAGAAAAGATTCCATGGTAAATCAGGGAAGATCTATAAATTGGTTGTGGCAGGACAGAGTGATCATAGAACACCAGTCTCCGGTCTTCATGGGGATGACAAACAATCTGGAGTAAAAATCTGTTGAAGGCTGGCTGACAGGCTTTATAGCACGATGTTAGAGAAGAGTCTGAACAGCCTCTGATAGAAACTTGCTGGTAGCGGGATCCTGAGGTATGGGAAGGATACTGGAACTGGAGACAAGGAAGGAGGGGAGAAGAAAAAGTCTATCTGACAAACAGCTGATCACCCGCGTGTCAGGAGTGAACTCCCACCACTGTTGAACAGATCTGAAAAATGTGCCCCTACTGGGCCAAACACAATCGGATAGTCACTGGAACTGTTGTTGGTGAAGAGTATGACTGTGAGTCACACAACAGACTGATAGACCCTTTGAGTAAGGAACAGGCAAATGCTTGAAAGGTGAAGGTAGGGAAACAGGTATAGAGTAAGGGATGGTAGCAGGCTGAGATAAACGACCAACCAAGGAAGAAAGGGTTTATTGTTGCTTTACGGATTCCATACATGACTCCAAAGATTCAGGAATATCTAAAAAAAAGACACCTATGAAGAAAAAAGTCATCCACAGGTCACAAAAATATGTACTTCTTTTAAATACTCTTATTACAGTCTACCAAAGAACACTGCATAGGGAATCCATGAACAAATGATTAATGTGTGTGTGTATTTTTTATAGCAAAGTGACATCAGAGTATCTGCTATGTCCACTGAGGGGAAGCAAATCCCTACCTTTAGTGGTATAAGTCCATAGACTTACTGCTATCCCACCAGGGGACATTTTTTAAAGAAAGAGTTTGTTTTAAAGCCAAGCCACATTGGGCTATCCGCTGTCCCACCAGGGGACCCAGAAGACCAATGTTTAACAAAAAGTGATGGTTAGGTAGAATCAAATAGAGGAGGGTGTGTTGCATTCCTATTGGTGGAGGGTTGTTGCATGATGATTTACATGTGAAGACACAGTGAAACACATTGATCGTGTTCTAGGTGGGAGTTTCAAGGCCTGTGGCATGTGAAAACATTTTGCATACAGAGGGCAGCATTGAACGAGAATATATTTTATGTGAAAGGAGGTAAGGTACTGTATTGGAAATAGTACCAGTATTTGATTAAATTAACTTACTTCCTCTACAAAATAACAAACAAATAAAATACAGAAACGAAAAAAAACTAATCATATTCTGAAGTTAAAACAGCTCACCTTCTTGAAGGATCTTTTTGTAGACAGTCACTTATCAATTTCCTAATAGACTTCCCATATTGTTTGTAAAGGTCTTTGGATTTTATTCCGGTTTCAAGATTAGGTGGTTCATTTTGCAAAGTTAGCATTAATATCTAAGATGATAGAAGATAAAAGAAATTAAATATTACTTTTAAATATACAATGTTAAAAATATTGAAAATAAATATGAAAAATGAACTTACTTGGAAGTTTCAGAATATTATTTAATAATTTGTAAGGCATGCAAGTAACTTTATTTTTCTTAAATATTTTTAGTAATATATATATGGAAAAAAATTACTTTGTATTCATCAATCAATTTCACATGGGCTAAAAAGTGGCAAAGAAAACAAATTATGCAGATTCCCTCATATTTTTTGTAATTCAGCAATTAGTTCTTATACAAAAATTAAATCGATGAAAAAAGATTGTATGGTTAAATTGGAAGCTTCTGATAAAAGTAATGTACTTTTTTTAAAGTGCTTGGAGTACTTGACTTACAAAAAACAAAGAAAGTATTGATTTAAGGTATTTTAAAAAATTTAACAGGAAAGAATAATTTCAAGAACAGACTCTTTTAGCTAAAACTGACTTTGTTTCAATTACCAAATATATATTGGAATTAAATTGATAAACTTTATCGTAATATACTTTAAAAATGCCTGTTGACTATTTAATCACACGTATATTGTATATATTTAAGTTTGTTTAGTTGAATTTCAAGCAATGCTACTTGAGAAATTGCAGAGCTACTCGTGTCATATTTAGAAGTGATGGACTAGAAATAAGGCACCTAATCAACACCACTCAGTGGCGTAGCAAGAGGGGAGCAGTCGCCCCCGGGCACAGGTGTAAAAAGGCACAAAATTTCCTCTGGCCTATAATTAATAATTATGCCCTCCCCTAGGATATAGCGCAACTGCCCTACGTTAAGTAAATACGACATGGTGTTACATTATTGGTGTGTATTACAGTTGCAGTTTTAACTTTTAAACGCCACCCACTGAAATACAGTAAAACCGAATTGACGTACATAAGTAAATTACACTATTCCATCATTCATCTGTAGATCCAATACAAGTCCTAGAGTACAACGTACAAGTAAGTGTATGCTCAACTAAAAGAAAATACGAGATTGATGTAACATATTAACTGGTGTGCAAGATTTG
>NW_013668153.1:122464-123302 GCF_000517525.1 Limulus polyphemus
GATCTAATGACTAAGTTAACAGATCTAGATGTAACATTTGTTCTAAAAGTTAGGCCTAATAAATCTAAATCTAGAATTGATGAGGCAGGTTTATATCTAAATCTGGGTAGATTCAATACAATGTGCTTTCAATCTATGCCCCCAAATCTAAGGTCTAGTTTAGATGTATAAAGCTAAATTTCTGTCATTATTATTAAATCTAGACCAAACCTTAGACTAAAAAGATGGAAATAACAGGTCTAACATTAATGTTAGATCTAGATGTACTAGCGACTTAATCTAGGAACTGTAATCTAGCACCTCTAATTAGTTAGCCGAAATTTAAATTTTCTCATTCTATCAAAACCTTTAATATTAAATATAGCCTTTGAGCCTCTAGGGTTGCACTAAGTTATGATTAAACTCTTCTCCACAGTGAGTGTAATTTTCATTCAAGCAATTTCAGACTTGTCTCCTGTAGTGTTCGTGTAGTTAAACTTATCGAGTTTTTAAATGTGATTTAGTAACTGCTAGTAATTTATATGGTGCTCATAAGCATGATTTACCAGCATATACACTCATCTGCATTGATTTTCTTACTGTTGTGTCACATTAATTAACATGAGTATGGCTGGTCTAAATAATGGCAGTTAAAGTGAAACCAGGTCCAGATGTGCCTAACTAGTCCTGAGTTGCAACTATAAGTGTATAATTTAAATACAAATTGTGGTTAGGAACTTTGGAAAGTAGAATGATTCCTTTCATCTGACAATTTTCATGTTGCAACTAAATAAAGGAAAAAGATGCTGCCAATATTGAGAAAACAATAAGTACAAAATTAGAAGTGGATCGAATTTTA
>NW_013668153.1:124302-132587 GCF_000517525.1 Limulus polyphemus
TAACCATGAATACCAGAATGCTACCTGTACAAGATCTAGTTAAGTATACATACAGTTTTGTAAACTAATAAAATTTGTTATTTTGTAAACTTTAAGTAGTATTTTATCAATCTGTTTTATAATCCATGTACACCACAAGTGACTGGCTTCTCTTATAAAACATAAGTTTCAAAACTCGGGATATAACAAAAATTTATTCTGCATGCTTGAAAGATTACTCTAGCTATGTGACTTTGAACAATACTGGATGACATAAATATCAAAATGGTTTACAAATTATGTAAGTACACCTAGTAGGCTATACTTCATTAGTTCCAGGTTTACAGTTGTGATATCGTGAGATGTTATATTGTGACTTTATTTTAGGCCTATGTAAGACGGTAATTAATTCTTTATGTTATTGTCATTAAGTGGGTAATGAGTCACAAAACAAATAATCAAAACATTTCAGAGGTGGGGCGCCAAAAGTGTTTTTCCCCCGGGTGCTGAGAACCCTTACTATGCCACTGACACCACTCACTGCCAAGTTTTGGACTACTCTTTACCAATGGAAACTGGGATTGGCCATCACATTTTAAAGCCCCCACAGCTAAAAGGGAAAGCAGGTTAATAATGGGATTTGAACCTCGACTCACTGATTGCAAGTTGAGTGCAATATCCACCAGGCCAGGCCATTTTTAAGGTTATTTATGATGTGATGAATGTCACAAAGTTCTACTTAACAAATAACCTTAAAAATGAATACTTCAATAAAACAAATATTTAGGAAAACTAACTTAAAAATAGCAGAAAAAGTTTGCATAATACACGTATTATATCAGCACTAAATTTCTTGTCATGTGAAAAACCACAAAGAAGTCGAACACAAACTTTATTTCATAAAATTTTAATTGTATATTTTTTCTAAGTTTGCAAGTTGTAAACTAGTGATCAAATACCTTCATGGGAGGAAAATTGTGGTAAGGTGCTTTTCCTGTCACTAATTCAATAGCAGTTATCCCAAAGCTCCAGATATCTGCCTTAAAATCATATCCAGTTACCTATCCAAAATGATATGGATTATTAAGATGGATGAAACATACATGCTACTTCAGCATATACAGCCATAACAGTATACAGTTATTAAACGAATCTATACATAAATATTAGTCACTTCACAATATATACAACTTATATGTAAATTCCTTCAAATATTTCAAAATATTACTGTAAAATGTCTTTTGTAAAAACAGCCCTAAAAATTTAAATATTAATATAAATAATTATTTGTTTGTTTGGTTGCTTTACAATAAAGTTATGTAATAGGGTATCTATGCTCTACCCACGAAAGGAAATCAAAACCAGGATTTTAGTGGAATATATTAATGTTGGAATATATTAATACAAGGGTATTCAATAATTTATTGCTGTTGAACAGTGTTTAATTTTGGACTAAAGTATTACTGTTCATAAGAAATAATATCACGTAAGAATACTAAAAAAATGTCAGTAATATTTTGGAATATATGCAAGCAGCAATATATGTCAATGCTGTTTAATTTGTGTTACTAATTTTTACCCCTGCATAATCACTGACAACTTTACAACTGAAATGGTGGATCAACAGTAAAAGATGAAATGATAATTAATGAAGATTAAGAAAAAATTCACAAGATTCTGCAACTTTAATTGAAATGTTCTAAGTATACAGGTACTTATTACTCAGGTGCCAAGTAATACAAAGTTTTGACAGAAAACTTCTAAAACAAATTATTGAATTTCATAAAATCATCTATTTCTGTGTACAACAAAATATTACCTGTTCCATTACTTCAGGAGCCATCCAACATGGTGTTCCAACAAAAGTATGGCGAGCCTTTTGTCGTGACAAATCCCCTCCAGTTGCAAGCCATGAACTTACTCCAAAATCTGTTTTAATATATTCATAACAAAATCTTTTATTTTGTTGAAAACATGGAAACAATCTTTAAATGTTAAAACGTAAAAGTTGTTTTCATCTGTAAATGGAGATATATTGTAGTGAGCTTCTTTATAGAAAAAATAAATAAATGTATTACTAAGATCAAACATTCAAGTTATTTTAATGAATACATTGTTTGTTACAAACTCTCAAAATCAATTAGTTTAATCTTGAACTATAATCTTTCATATGAGTACACTGTGCAAATTAACCAGTTAAAAACAATGGTTGCATTCTGTTGTTAAAATGAATAGAAATATTTAGTAGTTAATATTGCATGTTATGCCCCCCAGTGGCACAGCAGTATGTCTGCAGACTTATGTCACTAGAAACCGAGTTCCAATACCCGTTGTGGACAGAGCACAGATGGCCCTTTGTGTAGCTTTGTGCTTTATAACAAACAACAACATTACATATTATTGAATCAATTCTAATAATTGATGTATAACAATATTACCCATACAGATAATATCATTTCTAGTTCAAAAAATATAATGTTGAAGGTAGTTAAATAAACAACTCAAGAAAGGTAACTTACAAATACTGCATGAAAATCAAGAGCTTGTATGTATTTTTTATTATTACTTAAAACAATATTTAATTTTCTCAAGTTATAACTATGACCATATATTCAATTAAATCTATTATTAATGTATTAATGCCAAAAATATATTTCTTCTATAACTTATGTTCCAAAACGTTTTAAACCTGCCTTTAAACCTTGGTGTTTTAACTTTAAAATTACATTAAATACTTGGAAATAATGCATGCAAGTTCAAAGACAAATTTATTAAACTACTCAATATACACTTAATCACTTAAATAGGAATATTCAAGTCACATCACAATTAGATATGTCCAGACAGTTTATGAATATTGCTGAATTCTGCATAGCAAATATTAGTTAAATACATAGTTAATGTTAGTCTGTTTATCTCTGCCATATCTATACATAATTCAGTACAAAATCTGAGAGAGGCACAGAGGAAGTACCAGTAACATATTTGATATTTTCAACCTTATGGAAAACATAGGCTAAATAGCCAGGTCAGGAACCCATAAGGTTGAAGCACAGACATCCCTAACTGAGAACTGCTGATCAGATGGAGGGCAATTTCAATCATCATCATCTGCTACCTAAATCACTAAATAGTACAACTCGCAGTCACAATTATGATGCCTCCATAGTGAACAACACATTTCCAGCAGCACATTATGGTTAAGATATTAGCACTCTTTTTATAGCCTGACACATTAATCACTAGCGCACACCCGGTTCAAGTGCCAATGAGACAAAATACTTCTTTTTATATAGATATATATAGTGGTACACTAATATTCATTTTGATCGAACAGAGTAATTTGAAGCACTGAGGACATTATTTGTTTAAGCCTAGAAAATATTAGCTCCAAAACTAAAAAAAAACACCTGTGACAACTGTTTATTGTTGCATTTTCTTTGAAACTGCTCTAATATGTTATTCAACATATAGACCAACAGTTTTGTAAACAATAACAATAAACTATTAAAACTATTTCCTTATTATGTGTTACTTTTATTGAAAAAAAAGACAATATTCCTAAAAAAGAAACATACACAGAAACATACATATATCGTACCTGCTATTTGTACTGTACCATCGTCTCCTAACAAAATATTACCAGCTTTTATATCCCTAAAAACACACACAAAAAAAATATATTTCTATATCAAACCAAAAGAAAGGATACATATAATTATATATAAAATATTCAATAGGTTTTTCATTACTATCAAAACAATTAGGATTCACATACAAACACAACCAAACTTATTTGAATTTAAAGGCTATAATAATACATACAGCCATTTATTTTTAATTCACTTATATTGTGGATTTAACATTTTTTATGCTATATCCATTTGGTTATGTAACACTTAAATCACCAAGTAACATATTTTCAAGATTTAAAATATCAATATCTGTTTAACTTCAACAGATTTATGAATATTTTTACTTACAAATGTCACATCAAAATACCAGACATACATGTACTATCACTCTGATTTTTCATGTCATGATCTTGTATACGGTAGGAAGGTATTGTTTTGTATACCGTCAGAACTTGCATGCATGATGACACAGGCAATTTTATATATAACATTCAACACTTAAAATTACAATAACCATATAATACAATAACTAAAATTTCCTGTTTAGAAATTCCTGTTATAGAGTTCAACTACAGAAAAGTAAAAATGAAAACAAGTTTTTTTTTATTCTTTAGCAAAAATTACTGTTTAAAACACAAAACTTTATATATATATAAAAAAATCAATGAATTTCAAAACTGTAATTAGCCATCAATTTCTGTTCTTTTTCAAAATCATTACTTTCTGAAATTGAATAGTGTTTATGTAATCTTACAAAAAAAGTCTTAGAACAAATTTTTACATTTAATTCCTAGTTCTTTAAGATTGCTTAATACAAATGACTAAACTTCTCAAAACTGGTTAAATATGATATCAGAAAGAAAGAATCTTAAGAAAAAATCATGGATAAGAAAACAGATTTAATCCAATAAAGTAATCATTAATGCAGATCTTTGAAAATCCACAGTATGAAAGTGTTTTTCATGTACGGGGTCTGACTACAATTTTTTACTACTAGAAAGTTAAGATCTACACATTGAAATTCCTCAATTAATGTTTGTTCATGCTTTTGTGTTGTTTATCTTTTACTGTGTGATTTAGCCAGTCATCTGGATTGTACTAGGTCATTTTGACAACTATAAAGATTAAAGGTTTTACTAAATATGACAAACTTATGATTATGTTAAGTGAATATCATACCTATGAATCTGTCCATTATTGTGAAAATATTCCAAACCCTTTGCCACTTCTTTCAGCACTGTTGCTATGGTAGCTTCATCAAAAACCCCATGGGTGCAGTCTTCCCTTTTTACCTTGTGTTGAATGATATCTAAAAGTGATCCTGTAACATAAAAAAGCTCAGTATATTACAAAAGTTAATATTAAATGAATATTTTACATATATTTAGTATCCTTATTTATAAACTGTGCTTGTATTGTTGTGAGGAAGAAATATTATTCTAGTGAAATATTCTTCGTTATCTTTTTTTTTTAAACCAGAAATTTCATGAAGCTTTCTTGATTTGATTAAAATATTGGCTTTAATATTTTGTAATTTATTTCAGTTGTCAGAAATTTTCTTTATATTTCACGAAAATATCCAACATTTTCTAAACCAGACAGTTTTTTGTTAGTTTTTAGTTTTGCTGAAAGTTACCCAAGAACTGTCTGCACTAGTTGTTCCTAATTTTGAGTTAATAGACTAGAAAGAAGGCAGCTAGTGAACAGCACTCACTTCCAATTCTTGGGCTATTCTTGTCTAACCAAATAGTTGGATTGACTGTCACTCTCATAATTCGCCCACAGTCCCAAAGTGCAGAACACAATATTTTTCATGATAACAGGATACTAAACCAGTTACAAAAAGTAACATATTTGTGGTGAACCATTAGGCCTAGCTGCTGTGGTATTCACATAAACTGATGTTTGACAGAAAAGTTTTAATTTTCATTATGCAGATACAGGGCTGTTAAGCATATAATAAATCAGACACAGAGAACAAAAGAAAACAATAAACACAAGTGAACTCGAAAACAAAACTCTTTATTTGCATTATTGTTTATGTCACCAAAATGATGAGGCTTCTATTTTTTGTGACTATTGTCTGAATGTTGAGGTTTAGAGCAAGAACATAATAGCTAAACAAAACCAAAAATTAAAGATAGTCAAAATCAAGAGATAGAATCAATGAAATATACCACTGCTATACTCATACCAAAACCTTAGTACAGTTTTCCCATAAGGCTTTTGATTACATATTTCAAACAACAGACTATAAATAGTTATAAACCTATCAAGCCTTGTACAGGTTTCTATGTCACCAATTTGAAAAGGCTACCTTTGTGGAAGGTCCATATAAAAGTGTGCATATGTGTATTGGGTAGCATATGTTTATGACCTTGCAATACCTGGTCAATACATATGCTATTAGTACACAAAGAAACAGCATGGAATTTTAATAAATTATATGAATATACCTGAATAAATATGTTCCATATCAGTTAAGGAAGGGTGAAATTAATAGCTACAGGTACACTTGTAACTACAAAGCTGGCCCATAGACCAGACTCCAATGCTGTCAGTAAAACATATATGATCATTATTATCTAACTGTGAAGAAGGAGCTATAACTAAAATCCTAAAAGTAATGCAAACTTCTGTCTATCCATTAACATATGTCAGTGATACTGGATAACAAAAGTGAGAAATTTTTTTGAGGGAAGTTTGAAAAGGTTCCCTCTGATCTCCAAGGTCACATAAAAGATGTTAGAAATGTCCTTAAATCTTGACTATGATCTAGAGAATATAAGTCAGTATATCTGAGAGGGAAAGAGAAGATTAGTGGAGGTCAGTTCCATACTCAAATTTGAGGGATCAAAACAACCAATTTTTGAAAATGATCAGGACAAGGAGTGAACTAATCAGTCAGACAGTCGAGCAGCACAATATTCAAGTAAAGCAGGGACTGAGTTAATATCATTTCAACTTTTTTTTGTACTGATATTCCAACTCAGAGTTAATAAGACCTGGCAAAAGGTTGCATGTACCAAAAGAGCAATAACCTTATGAATAGTTGAAATCTAACCCTATATGATGCAACATAGCTACCAAATTTCTCTAGATCTAAAACACAGTGACCCACAGAAGGAAACAGTCAGATATGAAGCAGGAACCAAGATGTGAAAGTATCATCCCAAACAACTTAGCTAATTATTTAAGAGCTTACTTGAAAGATTCTGTGAAGCTCTTGTTCAAATTAAAGAGGGAAGTTCTTCATGACAGCTGGAAGTATACACTAGTACTTAAAGGACCATGATCATTTCCTGAAAGAGCAAGCTAAGGCTTGAAGAGAGCTCTACTGGCTAATAACCTCAGCTTGCAGTTAAGGGTCTCTGCCAAAGATCCAAAGGCTAGAGGCTGAAAAAATGAACCCCAAAAGTTTCTGTTGATAAAGAAAGAGGACAACGGAAACTGGTTTAAAAACAACGTGTAACAAAACACAGGCATGTTAGGTAGTCATACGCATACCGGAAGTCAAGAAATTGAAATGGAAAATTCCTTCACTGGATGCAGGCAAAAAGTCAATATCTCCACCCTGTCTTTCAGTGTATAATTGCATGAAAACGTTTTGATAATAAACATATTGCAAAACTGCTGAATTGATAGGGAATAATCTATCAAGAAACATTATTTTTTTAGATAGAAAGTGTCCAAAGAATAGACCCTGGCAATTAGTTTCATTTGCTAATTAATTAATATTTGGTCTCATTAATTGACTGCATTAAATTAATCATTTATTCTCACATGAGATAGCTAAAAACAAATATGGTACTAAAAATCGGGTTTTGATGTCCATGGAGGGCAGGGCACAGACAGCCCATTGTATACTTTTGTGTTTAACAGCAAATAAACATAATGGCAATACTGATTACTTGGATAGTTGGAAAAAATCAAAAACAGTAATAACTGGAAACAATAGTTGATTGCTTTGTGACATTAATCAACTTAATCATAATTTTGACTAATCGATTATTTTATGTGACACTAATCATGTTAATAAATGCTCATAGGTTATATTAATTGATTGAGTTAATCACCCAGCTCTACCCAATAATATGGATCATATTGCAAGTTTTATATTAATATCAAGTTTATACAAGACATTTTTATTTAGAGCTTTATTCAGGTATATAAAATGTGATTTCATATATTTTGCCTGAAATGGTTGGTTAGAATTTTCCAAATCAAGTTATATGTAACAATGTTCCATCAATGAAGATTTTCAGAGCTACTATGTTTGTAGAAGAATGACACAAACAAGTTACAGAAGAAATGTATTAAAATTAGTAAAAAAATTTACTTGAAACATTAACAAAAGCATTATCTTAGATAGCTCAAATGTCTGACAAACTATTTTTAATATGTGAACACTTATTTTAAAAAAAAAATATATTAAAAATGTTTTTGGGAATTGATCCAATAAAATTTACTAGACAACTTTGAAACTGTTTAAAACAAATTGTACAAGTAGATAAAAAAACTTTTCAAAAAAAGGAAGTAAATGTAGGGATGGCTAATATCAATCCTTCAAAAACTATGCAAACAAGATAGCAGGGATGGCATTTGCAAAATCCCTACATAATAGTCCAGGCAAGAATTAACATATAGCAATATATATATATATATATATAT
>NW_013668153.1:133034-143879 GCF_000517525.1 Limulus polyphemus
ATATATATATATATATATATATTGCTATATGTTAATTCTTGCCTGGACTATTATGTAGGGATTTTGCAAATGCCATCCCTACTATCTTGTTTGCATAGTTTTTGAAGGATTGATATTAGTCATCCCTACATTTACTTCCTTTTTTTGAAAAGTTTTTCTTCACATGTTTGCTTGTTTTTTTAATGCAGTGTTTCAATAGACATAAGAAAGTTGTAGTTATAGCCAAGTTCTAAATACAATGAGGTTCCAACTGTAATATTTATCGCTTATATATTATTGGCTGGTAATTCCTGTTTCACCCAGCACTTAAACTTTTTAAAGGAACATCAAATTTCTGTAATAAAGCTAACTTCAAGGGGTAATGATAACATCATTTATACTAGAATTATGATTTTTTTTAACTTACTACTAGTTATTAATAATACTTATAAAAGCAGATACTCCATTTAAAACTGTCGCCTCAGTGAAACTGGCTGATGCCATTGTTTTGGTTTCGAGTTACCATGTAATAAAAAAAAGCAAAAGAAAGAAGAACAAAAAATTAAAACTTTTTTTGCTATGATATTTACAGATATTCCCAGAACAACTGACTCAGTCATTACATACATATTGTTATGAGAGGGAACACTTTATTGAATTGTAAAATTCTGATGACCTGTTGAGGAGATATTTACAATACAATTTTGATGAACACTCTGAGCCAACCCATAGGCAGTGCTACCACCTGCCTGATTTACAGTATCTTTTCAGTGTAATAAAAAAAAATTACTATACTTTGTCCTAGACCCTACATTAGAAAAAAATATTACATCAAATATATTCACATAAGATACTACTTACTTTTATCCAGCATGTACATTTAATCTTAAATAAAAATGAACGATAGAAACATTGCCAAAACCAACAGCATGTAAGAAGTTTAATTCACAACAATCTTCCTTTCTCGTAATTCATCCTCTTTTAATTACAAGTTATTATTTCATTACTTTACAATTTTTTCCAAAACTTAAAAATAATTAAAATAAAATGAATTTAAAAACAAAGATACATTAAGGTGTGATGTTTATTACTTACCTCCTCCAAGAAGTTTGATCACTAACCATAGTTCTTCCTTGACAACAAAAGAGGTATAATATTTCACAACATTTTCATGATTGCATGCACTCATGGCCTGGATTTCTTTCTGGGTACATAATTCATAATAAATATTTAGCAATAAGTCCAATCAACAGAAATACATATGTTCAATACATATTACTCTATATGTGAACCAACAATAAAAAAATCACAATCTATGTAGAAAACATACTAGTTATAATTTTGGCATACTCAAATTAAATGTATTAAAATGTATGATAGAGATTGTTTCAAAAAATTTATTTTTATTTTTAGAGGCATTAAAATCTCAGCTGTGCATTTTTTGTTGACAAGCATAAGTGGTTGACTTTCTGTTATATTTGATTTGTAAAACTTGATGTATTTGAGTAATCTTGAGAAGAATAACTTCAAAGCTTGAATTTGAAACACTATACTTTCCACATGTACATTGTTTTTTGAAATAAAATTAATAATGTAAAACAAACTATTTTATTAAGTGTTTTATAGATCCTAAAGATCTTTGAAAATCAAAGTCTGTTTCTTCCTATTTACACATTAACAACCACACACTTCACAATAAGTGATTTTTTTGTGTGTTAAAGATAATTGTCTGTTGTTTTTTAGAACAAAATTATGTAATATACATACATCTCTGATTTAGGTAAAAATTTGCAATAAATAAATTATATAAGTTCTTTATACAAAACTTCAGAATTAGGACCACTGATTATTTTCAAGAATGATTACAGTTACAAGCTAGATGTGTGTTATTATTTACATGGTACTGTGTTAAAAATATTATTATTATTATCTAAAATAGTTCAGTTGATCTGGCAGGATTATATTTAATGAAGATTGTTTTTTTTGAATTAATCTGAATAGATAATTTATTGGAGATAATTTATTTTGTTATGGTTTTATTTACCGTTCTTTTATTATTCCTTCTATTGCTTAGTTCAACTACGATTTGAATACTTTTTATTAATAGAAATGATGATACAGTGCTGTTAACTGTTTGAATAATTCTTATTATCTTACTTTTTGTTTTCAGAGAAAGATGATTGATTGCAAGCTACACAAGTAAGTATTAATTAGTAGTTTGGAAAATTTCTACCTCTGAATCTAAAATGTTTCAGAATTGTAAAAATTGTTTTTTTATATTTGGTTGTGTACAAAACACTTGGTTCTGTTTAGCTTTACACAACAAAGCAGATTTCTAATGCATCATACTGTTCAAGTAAATTTGATATAACATAAAAAGTAACTCTTAATGCATAAATACTGTGAACCATCAGGGAAGCTCATAAATAAAAATGCATCTTAACATTTTTTAAACTACACTAATGTGTATACTCACAAGAAGTTCTTCCATACTTGTGTTCCATTTTTCTAAATTGATTCTTTTGATTGCACAATTTTCATTTCTTGGTTTACATACTGCACTATGAACAAATGCTGTTGCACCAACTCCTGTTGACAAATTTTTAAAAACAATTTTAAACAAAATTACTAGTTTCGCATGCAAAAGATTATAATGAATACTTTTTTTGGTATTTCAAAATCTCATACACCTTAATTTTGACAGATTCATTAGCAATTTTACCTACAGAATATTTTTAAAGCATTGAATAACACAGTCAATTTTAAATTGTAATTAAAGAATCAAGATGATCTTAATCACATATCTATGGACAATTTTCTATACTTTGAAAAAAAAGTATGAAACATTTTATATCTCAAAGTAACATATTAGATGCTTTTAGTTTTTTTACATTAATTAACTAAATCTATAATATTTTAAAATGATCATACCAGGATCTTAAATGTAATTCAGTTCTATTCATGCAGTATTTTAAGTATGAGTAAAGGTCATTAATAACATTTATACTTATACACATTTGTACTCTATACAAATAATTACAATAAACCTGAAATTCCAGCAATCAATCTGTAATGGATGTACATGTACTAGTAATATATTTCATCAACTTTCATTTAAGGGATTACAATAATCTTATAACTGCACTAACAGTTCTCCTAAACATTTCAATTTGCTTAACTACTTGATGAAGTGGATCAGGCTTTTCATCTAACTGATAAAGTCCTTTACTTCAGAATTATTGTTTAATAACTCCTGAGCAGCAAATCACTCAGCAACACCTGTGACTATACACTCTCCTGACAAACCACACAGTATCAGTAATATTAATAGCTTTATTCTCTCCTGACAATTTATAAAGCAGCTTCTGTACTTGATCCTGTGTCCCCTGAGAATCAGTATGACACGTACAACAGCCTCCATTCTCTGTCTTCTAATAAACTGTAAAAAATTAGGTAATGTTTTCTCCAACAAGTACCTGCATCAAAATATTCATCAACCATATTTTGATATTCTAAAAACTGTAGTTGTACTTCATTCTAATAACACAAACAGTACCAATAATAAATTCACTCCCCCTGTCAATCCATAGAATATTCAAAGTACTTCCATGCACTTTCTGCAAAATATCCATAGGCTGTTGTTAGACTATCTTGATAATTCATACAGCACCAGCAGTAGATCCATCAGATACTGACCAAGATTATCAATCTAGCTGTAAATGTGTATTATTTTCCAATATCCAGATACAGCTAAAAGTAGGTGCACTCCCTTCTTAATATACTTATTATACCAAAAATAAGTGCACTCTCTTCTAAAACTACTTACTATACCAACACTACTTCCTCCATACAATCACCTCAATAATTAGCTGTATTTGCAATTTTTCATGACAGTTCATCCACCATTAGCTTTTGCTCCACATATTTCCTGGAAATTCATAAACCACCAGAAATATCTGTTATACCTTTTTTTTTCTGACAATTTGAACTGCACCAACATTATAATGCATTACCTCCTTATTACCCATAAGCAAGCAGCAATAGCTATATTCTCTTACAATTCATATATCCATTGTTTTCAACTATTTCAAACAAACCTAGAAGCAGAATATTGAAACCCCAAACAATTTTAAACACCATGTCACATCTACATTCTAATTTCTAGTATTTTTTAAACTTGCATTTGTTGATCTTCATACATTTCATTATCTTCCATTTTACTTGTTTCATATACTTGTAGGTTTGGTGTTTTTAGTTAAGCAGAGGATGACTCCTACTCTGCTAAAATATATATTTGTATCCCTTAGACTTATCATTTTCACCATTAAGTCCAAAAAAGATGATGCAATGACACTTTCAATTCCCATAGCAATCTTAGACACCTCATTCAGATCCCCTTTAACTCTTCTTTTTTCCAAGAGAAAACAATGTCATAGATCAAAAACTGTCTCTCTTAGGTTTCATTCTGGTATCCCTCCTCTGAAGCCTTTCCAACAATTCAATGTCCTTTCAAAGGTAAGAGCCCATCAGTTAACACAATACTCTAAGTGTAGCCTAACCAGTGACATATAGGATAAAATTATAACCTCCTTAGACTTGTATCCAATATTTCTGTAGATACAACCTAAAAGTCTATTTACAACACCACTAGCAACAGCATGCTGCTAGGATGACAGAAGAGATTGATCAACCAGATCACCAAGATCCTTTTCTTCCATAACATTGTTCAGGTTATTCTCTTCAAATTTATATCTATAATTCAATTTATGATAATCCATATGCATTAGCTAAATTTATTATATATCAATCACTTAACACAATACTCTAAGTGTAGCCTAACCAGTGACATATAGGATAAAATTATAACCTCCTTAGACTTGTATCCAATATTTCTGTAGATACAACCTAAAAGTCTGTTTGTGACACCACTAGCAACAGCATGCTGCTAGGATGACAGAAGAGATTGATCAACCAGATCACCAAGATCCTTTTCTTCCATAACATTGTTCAGGTTATTCTCTTCAAATTTATATCTATAATTCAATTTATGATAATCCATGTGCATTAGCTAAATTTATTATATATCAATATGCAAAACAAATGATAAGTTATCAATCAAATGTTATGTAATCTTGTAGTATGGCAATACAATTAGAAGTTGCATGAAATTATTGAGAGAAGTTAGGCTAGAAAGATGTAAGAATCTTCACAAAGTTATATTTATAGATTATTGCAAATATTCACTTTCTTGCTTGTAATTTAATGTTACTTTGAGAAGTGTTTAATATTGTTCCCTTTTTTTTCTTCTTCTGGTTCTTTTTTTTAATTCATTGTTATTGTAAATATTATTTGGTGTCATTTGATATCAACAATGTTGCTTCTTTAAAGTTTAAATTAAGCATTTGTGTTTGAGCTTGAGCTATAAAGTCCTGGCTAGGCACAACTTATTAATTATTGATTTCTGATATTTTGTTAAACTTGTCATTTCCCTAGTAGCAGTAGTAACGTTACATTGGTAACATAGTTGTTTGATATTGTTGTAATGTTGAGCTGATTCTTTTAACTTATTTGTGGTAAATAAGTTCAATGTACGCAATAATAACAAATTAGTTAATTTCTTCCTTTAACTACAGGCTACTATCAATATCACTTGTACACAGTTTTAGGTTCACAAATAAAGTTTTGATTTTCAACATAGATTTACTCATTAAAGTAAAGCCTTTACTAAAGTAGAATGATTAACATACTTTAAATACAAGTCCCGAGATACAGCTTTTGAGTGGATTGTTTATTTTAATTTTTAGTTTAGCTTTATTACAACATTTCAACAGTTACCACTCATAAGGATCACAGAGTGGTTGAGCCAATTTAATAATACTGATATAGTTAAACTTAAACAAAAAATAATCCAATATATATATATGATGTTGATGCCACGTTAAGAGTAGCAAAACGTTTTTAAATAGTATATTTTTGTCACAATTTAGCTGTTTTGGAATTTTAAATCCAATATATGTTATACCAAGGGTTTTTCTGGTGTGCAATTGATCACAAATTGAGCACCTGTAATTGTAGGTTCAAGTGGATAAATATTTAAAAAAGTATTTTTAAGATTATAAAATTCCATTATAATAAATAAATATATTTACTAGAATATTCTTCATTTTTGGATCATTTGTTACTAGGCCTGTATATATGAGGTGTAATAAGACGTGAGGTATTAAAAATGATGAAGTTAAAATATAATAGTGCAGTTGAAAAAAATCTTTAGGAAAAGCTTGCGTTATACTTAAGTTATAGCTAACATTAACACTGATCATAATACTTCACTGAAACTAAATGCCTGGTGCTCTACCAACTGAACACTGACTCTGTGCTTTATTGATTCTCTTGTTTATAATGTATCCTTGTTCCAGATGTTTACTAAAATCTTTTGGTCACTAATATTCACAATCATTCTACATCTAGGTATTCTAGGATTACTTCTAGTTTTATAATCTTACTTTTTCTTAACGTCAAGCGCCCTCTAACAAACATCTAACTTAAAACAATAATAAACATAGCTTTTAACAATATCTTACATTTAGTGATGTAAAACAAGTCAGAATAAATTAAATTATTCAACAGTATAGTTATATTTTTATGCTTCATAAAATTAAGTTCATTAAGATGAAAATCATGCATTATTTATGGAACCATACCATGAAAAAACTGTTTTCAAATAATACTAACCAATCATTTCCCCAAGTTCATAGTCTTCTTTTTTATTTGACCAAACATCTGATGCACTGTTGTAGGAATTGCTGACTTCAGCCATTTTGACAGCTAAGAGATCACCCACGCTCCTGCTGAGAGCAAGGTCTCGAAGCAACACGTTTTTAAAATCAAATACTTGACTGGAACTGATCTGATGACAAGGACTTGATGATTCTGAATCGGTTCCATTGTTCTGGCTGGTACTTGTGTTTCTAAAATTAAGATTTGAATTAATTACTTATAAGATTGTGAAATAGCGAAGGCTACTATATTTTGTTATGGTTTTATTTATCGTTATTTTATTATTCCTTCTATTGCTTGGTTCAACTACGATTTTTTAGTTATATTAAATGTAACACTAACTCATCTTCTATCTGGAGCACGTTCATTTTGAGCATGTATGTATATATATTAGGAAATTGACACAAGCTTCCATAGCGCGGCGTACAGATATTAATATTGTGAAAGATTATATAGATTTATGGTAATAGCTAGTCACATGAGATGTGACCTCGTGGTCTAACCCCTAAATAAAAAGTCTTCCTTGATCTTGAAAATGAGTTGGTTCACGAGATATAGTTAGAACGAAATATTGTCAAATCATTCCAATAATAACTTTTATCTACAACTAAACGTTGAATTTCAGTCAAATGAACTCAGATTTGAATAAAAGCATTCATACTCAGTAGTGCTATGTAGTCTTGCAGAGGCTAATAACCACAAGCTTGTAAGATTGACTCAGTACTTACTGGCTACTTGCGTTAGAATTTTTGTATGGTTTTATGTATTCATCCCTACCACTTTTCTGTACTTTTTGTCATTACCATCCCTACATCATACTTAATTTTTGCACATATTTTAATTACCCGTTTCCCCTGTTAGAAGTGAATATTTGTTTTATTTTTACAATTCGATGGTAATATATACTGTTCATATTATATCAGTTTCTATAATTTTGGATTACACTGGGGACCAGTGAGGCTGGAAAGGTTCCACCAAAGTGATAGATGTACCCTGAGGGATGGATCTACGTTAAGATTTATTTACACAAGCCATGCTTTCCAACTTCACCCTAACTCACTGCATGTACATATAATCGACTAAATCGCATGCCAGGGTTATTCAATTAATGGAGAAGACATGGTACCATGCATACACACACAGCTACCAGGCTCGGCCCCATTAAATATTTAAAAAGAAAGGTAGACAGCAATATAATATATTGTTTTGATAATTAAGAAACTGATGTTTTCAAATTCAGACATCAATAACATGTGCACAGATCTGTCAGTTCTATAAATGCTTTTTCTTCTTGATACCTAAAATATTAATTTACATTATTCTTTCTTTCTTTCTTTACTTATTTTTACTGAAATTGTTTTTGCAGATATAATTTTTGTGCAATGAAAAGACACAAACGGTCATTATAGCTAGGAAAATTTGTGTTGTCATCTAGCGACCAGAAATGAAACTCTTATTTATGAAATAATATATTCTTATAAACTGAACTCACTGCTAAATAGTTGTTTTCCTTTTTATCATTTCTCTACAAAAATACGTGCTGTAGAAGCACAGAATAATATTACTAGTATACAAGCTTTGAGACACTCGATAATGGCAATTTGGTGCTCAAACAAGGTTATAACTCAATTTTAGCAGTTATTTGTAAGCATCATAGAGCAATAGTTTGAATCCGGTGGCCATTTTTTTTCGGCACATCCCTACATACTAAGCACTACCATGCTTAGTGTTAGCCTGTCCCCATGTTTTAAAATGTTTTTCTGTCGTATTAATGCTATTGCGAAAATTTCGCTCATTTTTTGGCTAGCGTGGGAAGAATAGAAAAGAAAGATGAACACTTTGACACTTTAGCTAGTTTCCAGTTCTCCAATTTAGCAACACCTTTTAATGATATTAGGAGCCTCATAAGCTGTGAAATACCTGATAATGTCGATTAGGTGCTCAAATAAGGCTATAACTCAGTATAACAGCAGTAATTTGTAAGCATCATAGAGTAACAGGTTGAATACGGAAGCCATTTTCTCTCGGCCTATACCTATATACTACCGCGCTTAGCGATAATCTTGAATATTTTGTGTTTTCAACAGATAATAGGTGGAATATATATATCTTCTGACATTAAAGCTTATTCAAGTTATAGTGATAAAAATAAAAATGTTACATTGTATTTTTATTTTATCTGTTTTTGCCATGAATAGTCAGACATCATAAAACTGTTGTGAGGGATTTTCACAAGTATTTGTAAAAAGGCAGTTACAGAAAAAAAACAACAACAACAGGATATTCATTACTGAATCAATGGTATCTGTAGGATTTTTTATTGGAGGAAGGATAAAAAATTAACATTCCTTACATTGTGTGACTTCTACTGACACTTCCATGTCAATGGAGTCACAGAATGTAAAGAATTCGAAAATCTTAAAAGACGATATCTCTAATGGGAGTCTGATGGAACAGAGCTCTAAAATGGGAAAGTTTACCCCCCCCCCCCCATATCACCCCGATACACACGCCACCGTATTGAATTGTTCGTAACTTCCGGTAATCTTCAGTCCAGATTATGAATCCGGAAATCAGTGTTTCGCATCCTGTTGTATCAGAAACACGCTTTGCAATATGTGGCCTTGGGTGCGTTACAAGAGTGACGATTAAACCCCAATATTCGATCCGACAAGAATATCCCAAGAGTTGGCAGTGTGTACTATTGATTACATACTTGACTTTCCTCTTGTTCAAAATTAGAGACGACAATGCGCAGATAGCACTTTGTATAGCTTTGTATGAAAACTGAAACAAACAAACAAAATCCACTATACTTGAATTGCATTTTATGTTGCTGTTTTTGTTTTGTTTTTCTAATCAGGTTAGATTTTAAACGTAATAAGTTTCTGCTGCAATATTCGTAACATACCAACTGAGTGATTTCACAAGTCTTCACACTTTACTATTGCTCTCGAATTCGAGATGTTGAAATTTACTTATGCTCTTATGTCTGAGTAATAAGACAAATTTTCTAATTAAAACTCATTAGGTTGAAAAGCTGTGTGTAGTAGCTAACGAAAATCTATTTTTCGCCACAACATTTTGCTAGATTGATGGTCTCGCTATATTTGTTTGTTTGTTTGTTTGTTTTGGATTTCGCGCAAAGCTACTCGAGGGCTATATGCGCTAGCCGTTCCTAATTTAGCAGTGATAGACTAGAAGGAAAGCAACTAATCAATACCACCCATAGCCAACTCTTGGGCTACTCTTTTTTCCAACAAACAGTGGAATTGATTTTCACATAATAACGCCCATACGGCTGAAAGGACGAGCATGTTTGGTGATGGGGATTTAAACCTTCGACCCGCAGGTTGTGAGTTGAGTGCCCTAACCATAATGCCATGCTGGGCCCTATCTCGCTATATAAAAACAACGATCGAATCACGGCATTTTACACTATACCATTCACAACACAACTACATTTACTAAAACTGCACTAAATACGTAAAGGAAAAAAGTCGATCAAACATCCAAAACTAAAGCTGACTACTAGCTACAAAAATATAATTTCAAAATAACTTTTTTCAAACAAGATCCACAAGTTATTTATATTTTCTTCTAATCAAAGTTATTACTTTTAAAGAAATAAACTCTGAAATTTCTGTTTGTTTGTCTTTTTTTTTGTTTTTGTTTTATCAGAGAAGTTTTATATAAGATTATGATTTTTCATACTTCATCAAAGTCGTGCTACTCCCAGTATTAACGTCGTCCTCTCCCAGTAACAAGTCGTGACTGAAATGCATTAATAAAAATCTCTCACGAGCACGTGATTGATCACGCGAAATGATCTTTGCAAAATCTACTAGTGACTCTGCAGAAAAATCAGTAGAAGTGATTAGTTTAAACCAAGTTATGGTGAACATTATATTACGCCTAAAATCTTCATGCGCCAGATACACACGTATAAAAAAAATACTCATTCACATGTATTGTAAAATGAGATGAAAAACTGTATTTTTAATAGAAACCACAAAGTAGATGCTTGTTTGTTTTGAATTTCGCACAAAGCTACACGAGGGCTATCTGCGCTAGCCGTCTCTAATTTAG